>NC_084632.1:23619196-23839196 GCF_033978795.1 Nerophis ophidion | reverse complement strand
CCATCCAAAAACTTGCTGGTTGACGTAGAGAAACATGTTCGCTTGACCGCTCTGTGTTAAAGCTTCACAACAAACAAAGAAACACTGGCTGTGTTTCGGTGCTAAAGGCAGCTGCAATCCACCGCTTTCCACCAACAGCATTCTTCTTTATAGTCTCCATTATTAAATGAACAGATTGCAAAAGATTCAGCAACACAGATGTCCAAATTACTGTGTAATTATGCAATGAAAAAAAACTACTTTTAGCTGTGGGTATTGTGCTGGGCTAATATGTCCGCTATAACCCGAGACGTCACAACATGCGTCGTCATACGCGTCATTACATGTCATCATTCCGCGACGTTTTCAACAAGAAATTCCGCGGGAAATTTAAAATTGTAATTTAGTAAACTAAACCGGCCATATTGGCATGTGTTACAATGTTAATATTTCATCATTGATAAATAAACTATCAGACTGCGTGGTCGGTAGTAGTAAGTTTCAGTAGGCCTTTAATGCTACCCTTTTTCCACTTCATAGTAAATACGAACACTTCCTGCTCTTAATACATGACACATTTTAAGTATTTTGAATTCAATTAAACTGTTCTAGAATAAAATAATGATTCACATAATGAGATGACTACAATCATCTCGTTTTTAATATAGTTCAAAATTTTTCTCAGGATTCTTCTTCTTTTTTACTTTGTAAATACTTTTGAATTTGAATAGTTTTTTTAAAATGCATCATATTAGTACATTGTTTGACTTTTTTTTATTTTTTATTAATCCATTCCGTGATTTAATTCCACGTACTGATATGCTAAATGTCGTCTTTTTTTGGTATCAGTTTATTGTTTGCTTTGTACATAATTTTAGCTCTTTGCAAATGCACCAAGTCATTGGTTTTCAATGTATTTGATTCAATAAATAGTCATTGGTTTTCAATGTATTTGATTCAATAAATAATGGGTATGTATGTTCTTTAAATCCAACATAATGTATTATTTTAACTGATCTTTTTTGTAACACTGTTTGTGAATGAAGATTACCTCTGTAATTTTTCCCCGTATTTCTCCACAATAACTCAGGTATGGTCACACTTTTGAATAGTAGAGAACTGGACAAGCGGTAGAATATGGATGGATGGATGGATGGATGGAGTGATTTTTGGTCCAGAACATATTTTGCTTTACTCATTATTGAAATATTTCACCTTATGTTGCATATTTTCAATATGAGATTTGTAGTTCATTTAATCATGTATTAATACACTTAAAAGTTAGATTTATTTTACTCTTTCATCGACTACTCTAGGGTTGTACAGTATACCGGTATTAGTATCGTACCCCGATACTAATGAATCATATTAGGTACTATACCGCCACTAAAAAGTAGACATATGCCATTGGTGGATCTACACCTAACATCCACTGTAATGATACCAAGTACAGTATCTAGTCGATATTACTATGATTACGTCAATATTTTTTGGCATCACATCTTCTTTTGATTTTTTACAATGTGTATTATGTTTCTAAACTCAGGAAATATGTCCCTGGACACATGCGGACTTTGAATATGACCAATGTATGATCCTGTAACTACTTGGAATTGGATTGATTCCCAAATTAGTGGTATCATCCAAAACTAATGTGAAGTATCCAAACAACAGAACAATAAGTGATTATTACATTTTAACTCTATAACTTTAGCTACAAACTTTTTGTCTGTTTGTTTGATATTGTTATTACTGCCACAAGTGGTGGAAACGTGTATTACAACCAAGTGCTGTCGTGGCCCAAACGTACCACAGTTGAGAAACAGATATTTTTGGCGGCCCCTCTAAGTTCTTTAAATTAGGGTTCTCTAATCTTTTTGACTTCGGGCCCAACTTTTCCACTACATAGGAGTTCGGGGCCCTATCAATTTTTAACACTGAATTAGTGATCTTACTCTTGATTTTAACCTGTTCAATAATAACATTGCTAAAATAATTAAATTAAATTAAATTAAAATAACTAAATTATAACTAAATATTATAATCAGTATTTTATGATACGGTCACGCTTTTGGATCATGTTTTGTTTTGGTCATGTTATGTTTTTGTTTTTTGGACACTTGTTTCCTGTTTTGCACATCCTGGTTTGTTTTCGTTACCATGCCAACTCATTAGTTTCAGCTGTCATGTCACGCACCTGTTCCCCTGTTCCATCACTAATTATGTCACTGCTATTTAAGCCATTTTGTTTCTGTTCTTTGCTGGCAACTTCTGTCAAGCATGGACTTGGACTTTGCTTATTTCTTCGAAGCAGAGGATATTTAGGACAAGCCAGATGTGACTGTAAGAACATCTTGATTTATTAACACTAACACAAACAAACTACAAAAAGGCAAACAAAGGGCGCGCACAATGGTGGAGAACGAACACTTGGCTACAAAAACAAATGACTAGAACAAAGGCTGTAAACTATAAACGTGAAACAAAAACACTTGTGCTGTGGCATGAATAACAAACCAAAATCTTTCGTTGCAAAAAACAAAAACATAACATGACCAACACAAAACATGATCCAAAGGCATGACAGATACACTGTAAAAAAGTTTCTGAAATAAACTTTCAAAAAAATGAGAGTGCAAATTAAAATACAGCGTCACCATTTTTGTCATATTTGTTGTGCTTTAGAAACTTCTCTATGACTTTAGCTCCAGACTTCTTTTGTCGGTTTGATATTGTCATTACTGCCGCAAGTGCTGGAAAAGTTTATTACAACTAGGTGCAACTGCGGCCCATACGGACCACAGCTGAGGGACGGTGTTAATTACAAATATTATTGTTTATTTAACACATAAAACTTAAACTTAGGTCAGGCTGATTAGAAAAATATGTATTAACCAAATATGCTGCATGGGAATGGACTCATAAATAACTGACGAAAAATTAATACATTAACTGAATGTATGTGTTTCTTAACTAAACTGTAAATGAAATTAAAGTGCAAATGAAAATAGTGTCACCAATTTTGACATATTTTTGGCGCATAAGAAACTTCTCTATAACTTCAGTTACAGTACATTAAAGGCCTACTGAAACCCACTACTACCCACCACGCAGTCTGATAGTTTATGTATCAATGATGAAATATTAACATTGCAACACATGCCAATACGGCTGGGTTAGTTTATCCACCATTTTCTACCGCTTATTCCCTTTCGGGGTTGCGGGGGGCGCTGGCGCCTATCTCAGCTACAATCGGGCGGAAGGCGGGTTACACCCTGGACAAGTCGCCTCCTCATCACAGGGCCAACACAGATAGACAGACAACATTCACACTCACATCCACACACTAGGGCCAATTTAGTGTTGCCAATCAACTTATCCCCAGGTGCATGAAGTTTACTAAATTGCAATTTTAAATATCCTGCTGAAACGTCTCGGTATGATGACGCGTGCGCGTGACGTCACGGATTGTCGAGGACATTTTCTTCCAGCATCGTTCCCAGCTATTAGCTGTTCTGTTTTCATCGCGAAATTCCACAGTATTCTGGATATCTGTGCTGCTGAATCTTTTGCAATTTGTTCAATGGACAATGGAGACAACAAAGAAGAAAGCTGTAGGTGGGAAGTGGTGTATTGCGGCCGGCTTTAGCAACACAAACACAGCCGGTGTTTCATTGTTTATATTCCTGGAAGATGACAGTCAAGCTTTACTATGGAACAGAGATGTCAAGCGAACACGGTTGGATTGGACCACACACACAAAGTACAGTGTATTATGCAGCGATCATTTCGAAAGATCGTGTTTCGAAGAGGGTCCCTTGCGAAGGGCAGAGATGGGCATCGCCACCACCCGTCGATTGGTGCTGAAGAAAGGTGCGGGGTCGACTTTCAGGTTGTACAGGTACGACCATATAATCTCACTAAAACACTAGTAACACAATAAGCAGATAAGGGAATTTCCAGAATTATCCTAGTAAATTTGTCTAATAACATCTGAATCGCTCTGCCGTTTATTTTTTCTAGTCCTTCACTTTCACTTTCCTCATCCACGAATCTTTCATCCTCGCTCAAATTTTGGGGGAATCATCGCTTTCTCTGTCCGAATCGCTCTCGCTGCTGGTGGCCATGATTGTAAACAATGTTCAGATGTGAGGAGCTCCACAACCCGTGACGTCACGCGCATATCATCGGTACAGGCAAGGCTTTTTTTATTAGCGATCAAAAGTTGCGAACTTTATCGTCGATGTTCTCTACTAAATCCTTTCAGCAAAAATATGGCAATATCGTGAAATGATCAAGTATGACACATAGAATATACCTGCGATCCCCGTTTAAATAAGAACATCTAATTTCAGTAGGTCTTTAATATTATTATTACTGCCACAAGTGGTGAAAATGTGTATTGCACACTGGGCTAAACAACCACACAGAGAAGGAGTATTCAACTGAAATGTTTTAAACTCCTTTTCAGATGAGCGTGCAGGAGTACGAGCTACTTAAGGAGGAGGATGAGGGCTGTCTCAAGAAATACCGAAAGCAGTGCATGCAGGAAATGCACGACAAGCTCAGCTTCGGCCCGAGGTTCGAAAGAGTCCACGACCTAGACAGCGGGGAGGCCTTCCTCGAAGTCATCGAGAAGGAACACCACAGCACGGTGGTGGTGGTCCACATCTACAAGATGGGAGTGAAAGGCTGCGAGGAGCTCAACAGCTGCCTGGACTGCTTGGCCGCAGAGTACCCCACCGTCAAGTTCTGCAGGATCGACGCGGTGGCCTCGGGTGCTGCTGAGAGGTTCTCGGATGAGGTGTTGCCCACACTTTTGGTCTACAAGGCAGGAGAACTGCTGGGGAACTTCCTGGCCTGCACAAAGCACCTCAATGAGGAGTTCTTTGCCACGGATGTGGAGACCTTCCTCAACAGCTACGGCCTGCTGCCCGAGAAAGAGATGCCCGCGTTGGATGATGAAGAGGAGAATGATGTGGAGTAAAAAAAAATATATATATATATGTTTGCGGCTGCTGTGGAAGAAAAAAGCCGCCGAGGGTTGGATGTAGAGCTTTGTGAGAGTGGCACGCTTGAAAGATGAGGAAATCTTTCCAGGGTTTGTGGAGTGTTCTCTTACGGGCTAACATCTAACATGGCTGCTCTCAAGTATGATTTGGGTTAACTAGAGTGTGAAGCACCAGGGTTTAAAAAAAAATAAAAATAAAAAAGCCAAACCCATTGTTATAAATGACGTTATGTTTTCTAATGTTAGACCAGGGGTGTCCAAAGTGCGTTGTTTTTTTTTTTTTTACTTTATATCATGGGTCACCAACGTGGTGCCCGTGGGCACCAGGTAGCCCGTAAGGATCAGATGAGTCGCCCGCTGGCCTGTTCTAAAAATAACTCAAATAGCAGCACTTACCAGTGAGCTGCCTCTATTTTTTTAGATTTTATTCATTTACTAGCAAGCGTGGTCTCGCTTTGCACGACATTTTTGATTCTAAGAGAGACAAAAGTCAAATAGAATTTGAAAATCCAAGAAAATATTTTAAAGACTTGGTCTTCACTTGTTTAAATAAATTTATTATTTTTTTTACTTTGCTTCATATAACTTTCAGAAAGACAATTTTAGAGAAAAAAATACAACCTTAAAAATGATTTTAGGATTTTTAAACCCATATACCTTTTTACCTTTTAAAATCCTTCCTCTTCTTTCCTGACAATTTAAATCAAGGTTCAAGTATTTTTTATTGTAAAGAATAATAAATACATTTTAATTTAATTCCTCATTTTAGCTTCTGTTTTTTTGACGAAGAATATTTGTGAATTATTTCTTCAAACTTATTATGGTTAAGATTCAAATATAATATTCTGGCAAATCTAGAAAATCTGTAGAATCAAATTTTAATCTTATTTCAAAGTCTTTTGAATTTCTTTTAAAATTTTTGTTCTGGAAAATCTAGAACAAATAATGATTTGTCTTTGTTAGAAATATAGCTTGGTCCAATTTGTGTAGATTGGATTTTAACCTATTTAAAACATGTCATCAAAATTCTAAAATTAATCTTAATCAGGAAAAATTCCTAATGATGTTCCATAATTTTTTTTATTTTTTTCAAAAAGATTCGAATTAGCTAGTTTTTCTATTCATTTTTTTCGGTTGAATTTTGAATTTTAAAGAGTCGAAATTGAAGATGAACTACGTTTCAAATTTTTATTTGTATTTTTTTGTGTTTTCTCCTCTTTTAAACCATTCAATTAGGTGTTATATTTCATCATTTATTCCCTACAAAAAACCTTCCGTAAAAGGAAAAAAAATGTACGACTGAATGACAGACAAAAATACCCATTTTTTATTTATATAGATTTATTTATTAAAGGTAAATTGAGCAAACCCATTTGCGGCCCGCAAATAATCCTTTACCAGTCCGCCACACATTCTGGAAATGCAATTGCAGAAAAAAAAAAGTGGAATGATGCGAAATCTAACCAGAAAAAGTTGCAATGTTGACACAAAGCTGCCATGCAAGCTATTTTTTTCTTTGGTCTATCTTTATTTTTCTTTTTTTGCCATTGCTCAAAGAAAAAAAAATCAATGTTGTAATGAATTATTGACCTATTCAAGGCTACAATTATTACAAAAATGTCACTTTAAAATGTTTTATGTGGAAAATATTGCATATATTGTGTGGTTGCCATACAAAAACATTGTTTTCTTTGACAAAAGAGCATAAAACAAACAAAAGAATTGTTCAAACGTAAAATTGACAGATATATCTGAAGTTGATCTCGTAACTTAAGTGTTGAAAGTAAACAAAAACTAATAAAACTGTATCACTTTATGAGTGGGGCACCTTTTGGATGCCAAATTTATTTAATGGGATTGTATTTATCGTTTCACTGTGATTACTCAAAAATAGTAATGAATTGAAATCAATGGTGTCCTGCATTATTGATCTTTTTAAGGCTCGAATTACTTCACATCAAACATTACTTTCTGAATGTTTTGGGCAGTGGGGCACATACTGCATATTTCGGTTTTATCATAAAAAACAAAGTTGTCTTTGACAGAAAAGGCATAAAGACTTTTTTTTTAAACTTTATATAAACCTGTTGTTGATATACTATGGAGATTAACAATAATAATTTGACTTGTTTTTAACATTTTAGTTACTTAGACCCTTTATGGTCCTGGGAGCCCTAAAAATAAAAAAACAAACAAAATCTATATATTTTTGCTATGTTTTAGGAATGAAAAATATCAAAATGCCCCCCGCATGCTTTAATTTTTCCGTGTGCTACCCTCAGTGGAAAAAGTTTGGACACCCCTGTGATAGACCAATGGACAGACTACTGTATCTATATTTATTGATGTTAATTTTATATTTTGAAGCACTTTTAGCATTTGACTGAATGTGTTTGCTAGGGCTTTTAACATTGTATTATGCAATAATGTGACATATTTTTACCTCATTATCTAATAATGACACATTTTGTAGTAAAGTGATACACATTTTGTCGTAACTTGTAAAGTCATTAAAAAATGTGGGCACTGCACTTTCTTTTTAAATGTAAACATTTGGTGCATTATTTACTAAACCACCAGAAACACTAAACTTTTCATATTAATTTATTTCAAAAATGTAATTCAAAACATAAATTTTTTCTCTTTCATATTTGTGTTAGGGTTTTTCATTCTTATTATCATGTATAGTATTACTTCCAACATTTTAGAGTCATTTTCATGTCAGTAATACTTCATTACTTTTGTTTCTAGCTTAAAATCACATTTTTATTTAAAATCAATTATACATTTGATCTTTGTTTAACCAATAAAACATCCTACAAGATTCATAAAATTAATTGTAATGAAGAGGAACTGTTTTGTGTTTCATTTATTGTTTTGTTTTTATAAGGCATCACATTTGATGGTTTCTTACATAATGCACCTAATTGTTACATTTTATTTTATTTTTTGAGTGCAGCACTCACATTTTGTAATAGCTTTTGCAATAGGTAACAATTCATTACAAAATGTGTGAAAGTTTATCATAAGATGCATTTAAGAATTATGTTATAAATACATACATATATACATGATGAGGTGAAAATGTACTAAATTGTTAAATATTGCACCATTGCTACATCATGCGTTGTTACAGGGCTGTCAAAATCAACGGATTAAAGCGAATGAAACCCTCATTAACATTCATCTGAGTTAAAGATCCAATGCAGTTAAGCTATTTGAAGCCCAGATTTGGCAAATTGTTCAAACAATACCAATGTGTGAACTCAGACTAATTGGGTAATATACATGCTCCTTTACCGCAGATGGTTGCCTGAAAGGTGAAGCATTTGTCGATGCATACGGAGACTCCGACTTGTGTGCACACTGGAAAAATTGCACTTTAAAATACACCCTGATTGTAGTTTAGATTAAACTGGTAGCAAGTTTTGAGAAAATAATGTAGTGTATTACAATATGACAATAAAATAGCATTTTTGTCAAAATATTTGGGTGTTTTTTAAAGCTAATCTAAATTAAGCACACAAATAATTCACTGTGATGTATCAAATTGCAAAAGTGTGATTAATCTGGTTAAAAGATTTAATCATTTGACGGCAGCAATCTATATTTATCTGTGTGTAAATATATATAAATATATATATATATATTGAATATATATATATACAGTTTACTGTATGCATTACTCCTGTATTTAAATGGACTTTGATCCTTGATATGATTTAATTGTCCACTAAAGGCCGTTTTGAAAATGTTTTCACTTTCTTGTAAATCAATTTTACCAAAGAAGAGGGGATGTGGTAATCGTACATCTGGAACAAGCGTGGTCAAATAGTGCCATCTACATTTGAACATAGGAGTGTTTTGTGTACACAGAATTGAACAAAAAGTGCATCTCAGAAAGTTGTTTTCCTCATAATGATATATAGTACATATGAATTAACCATTCTTTTCAAAAATAAAACAACATGACAATTCAGTTTTGACTTACATTTCATTGACTCTGATCACATCCACACATGAAAATGTGTGTCAATACTGTATAACGCAATATAAATCTTTACTCATTGGCATTTTCTATTCTGAGCCTAGTGTGTGAATGTGAGTGTGAATGTTGTCTGTCTATCTGAGTTGACCCTGTGATGAGGTGGCGACTTGTCCAGGGTGTAACCCGCCTTTCGCCCGAATGCAGCTGGGATAGGCTCCAGCGACCCCCCGCGACCCCAAAAAGGGACAAGCGTTAGAAAATGGAAGGATGGATGGAATTTCGAACCGATTTTTACATCAAATGATGCTGACAAATCTCATTTACCGTATCAACAATTTGTGAGCGAAAGGTGTGTTACAAAAATTCATTTTTTTAAAGAATAACTGCACTTTTTTATTTTTATTATTGTGTCCATCATTCACAATCCATACGTGAGACAAAAACACATGTTTTTCCATCCATCCATCTTCTTCCGCTTATCTGAGGTCGGGCCGCGGGGGCAGCAGCCTAAGCAGGGAAGCCCAGACTTTCCTCTCCCCAGCCATTTTGTCCCCCTCTGCCTGAATGTTGCTGAGATAGGCTCCAGGACACCCCGCTACCCCAAAATGGACAAGCGGTAGAAAATGGATGTATGGATAGATGTAGGGAGGCTCTATATGTCTTCTTAAAGCTTGTTATCTTTTATTTCCAGCATTATTATTATTGTTAGTCAAAGATCATGCTGTTGTTGTTGCTCAAACTGCCACTAATTCCTGCACACTGCCATCCTAAACTCAGGTCGTCTTACGCCATCGCTTCTATCCTTGGATAGTTTGAGGAGACTTAGCTAATGAGGTTAACATAATGCTTTACTGGCAGCTGTCTCTTTGCCTGCACTATACATTCTACAGCCTCCTTAATCCAGAGATATTCAACTGAAACGATTTGGGGGGCACATTTTGCAGAAAGCTAAAGACCAGGGGGCCGGAGAACTAACTTCAATATTGTTTTTTGTTTTGTATATTCCAGGGAGAACCAGCATAGGCATGTGATTTTGGTCTATTTATTTTTTCATTTACAGGAGCTCCATACTGTTTTTAACAGTGGTGTGCCATCAGGGCCAGCAAGGTCCTGTCTGCTGGCCTAACATAACCAGAAATCCTCATCATAATTAAAAAAGTAACAATTATTTTTTTATTTACTTTCCCTAAGTATCTAAAAGTATTCATATTTTCTTCATGTCCTATTATGCTCCTTCCAGTACTGTTGTTTTTAGTTTTAGTTTGTATCCAATCAGAATTCAGTAAGCTTATGTTGCCATGAATTGATTAACGTGGACCCCGACTTAAAAACAAGTTGAAAAACGGAATATGTACTGAACTGTGCAATCTACTAATAAAAGTATCAATCAATCAATCAATCAATGCTTTACCAAATCTACCAGAGGCCTTCAGAATCAACAATGCGGGCGTCCGTGTGTGGCACTAAGTGGTTGATTAAAATAGTTGCTCCCCCCCCCATTAAAAACTCTTTAAGGTCAGAAAACTCGAGTTAAATACTGTTTCTAAACTCATTTTTTGTGATGTCAAGGTTATCTATGTATATCAATGCATAATGACATATTTAGTTACACCAGCAGAGGGCGCTTAGTGCCATTGGTATCAGTAGCTGGCACTGTAGAAGAAGTCTGTCAATACTGATATGAAAAAAAAGTTAATTGTTTTGCAGCCTGATCCTGAAAAATAAATATGTTAAAGTTAAAAAAGTTAAACTACCAATGATTGTCAGTCACATACTAGATGTGGAGAAATTATTCTCTGCATTTGACCCATCACCCTTGATCACCCCTTGGGAGGTGAGGGGAGCAGTGGTGCCACGCCCGGGAATCATTGTTGGTGATTTAACCCCCAATTCCAACCCCTAATGCTGAGCGCCAAGCAAGGAGGTAATGGGTTCCATTTTTATAGTCTTTGGTATGACTCGGCCAGGATTTGAACTCACGACATACCGATCTCAGGGCGGACACTCTAACCACTAGGCCACTGAGTAGTAAAAATAAATGTGTCGCAGAACGAAAGACTGGACCCATCATTCGAGCCGTGTAACACGTGCACAATAAGTGAACGAGGACATACAGTTGAGAGACAGTTGCGATAGCCAATCAGATCACAAGTTGTTGACAGTAGCCTGACGTTAACAAGACTGGAATTGGATACTAACTTGTTATTCCAAAGTGAATACCCATTCACAAGTTTCAATTTAGAAGGAAGCGGGAAGTGTAGCGCCATAGCCAGGCCGAGATAGCAGAGAAGGAGAACAAAACGTTGATAAAGTGGCAGATGTATTGTAGCGTCCCGGAAGAGTTGGTGCTGCAGGGAATTCTGGGAATTTGTTCTGTTGTGTTTATGTTGTGTTGCGGTGCAAATATTCTCCCGAAATGTGTTTGTCATTGTTGTTTAGTGTAGTTTCACTACATGGCACATGTTTATGACAGTGTTGGCTTTGTTCACACGGCCACCATTGGTGTGACATGTATGGCTGTTGACTAAGTATGAACTTCATTCATGCACGTACACAGAATTGACAGGATTATTAAAAATGGCAATGGTCGGAAAGAGCGCAATCTTTATTTGATATCCGAACCTAAAGTGTGTTATTATCCCATTAGACGCGACAATATAGTTGCAAGGTCATTTCCAAGAAGGATATTTAAAGAGAATTTACATCTTGTGAGACGATGTTGGACAACCCCACAGGCTAGCTCGGCTGTTCTGACGCACGGCCCACCACTGGTTTTTGAGGACCTTCTGCAAACATGTGAGTTTTCTAAACTCACAGGCCACAAGTTGAATCGCCCAAATGATGAAAAAGAGAGGTCTTATAATGTTACCTTGAAGAACACCACTAGTATAACTAAAAAAGCTGAACAAATGACTTCTGACTGCATCGGAAGTAAACAAGGTACTGCAACAACTTAGTTACATAAATTACATTACGAAAAACATGTGTATCTGCTAAAAAAGCTGTTTGTTTGCATACTTTTTTTATTTCTCTTTGCTATTCAGGCTTATTGGACCCTAATTGTAATAACAACTAAAAAATATATTTTGATATGATGTACTTAGTCCATAAGTACACAACTGTGTACTTCATGTGTAATGACATGCTAATTTTTCAACTTTTTTTCCCCCAAATTCCATTGTACAAACCCCATTTCCATATAAGTTGGGAAATTGTGTTAGATGTAAATATAAACGGAATACAATGATTTGCAAATCCTTTTCAACCCATATTCAGTTGAATGCACTACAAGGACAAGATATTTTATGTTCAAACTCATCAACTTTATTTTTTTTTTTGCAAATAATAATTAACTTAGAATTTCATGGCCGCAACACGTGCCAAAGTAGTTGGGAAAGGGCATGTTCACTACTGTGTTCCATCTCCTTTTCTTTCAACAACACTCAATAAACGTTTGGGAACTGAGGAAACCAATTGTTGAAGCTTTGAAAGTGGAATTCTTTCCCATTCTTGTTTTATGTAGAGTTCAGTCGTTCAACAGTCAGGGGTCTCCGCTGTCGTATTTTACGCTTCATAATGGATGACACGATGTCGAATAGTTCCAAACAAAATTTGAAATGTGGACTTGTCAAACCACAGAACACGTTTCCACTTTGCATCAGTCCATCTTAGATGATCTCGGGCCCAGAGAAGCTGGAGGCGTTTCTGGATGTTGTTGATAAATGTCTTTCGCTTTGCATAGTAGAGCTTACAGATGTAGGGACAAACTGTATTTAGTGACAGTGGTTTTCTGAAGTGTTCCTGAGCCCATGTGGTGATATCCTTTAGAGATTGATGTCGGTTTTTTTATACAGTGCCGTCTGAGGGATCGGAGGTCACGGTCATTTAAAGTTGTTTTCCGGCCATGCTGCTTACGTGGAGTGATCTCTCAAGATTCTCTGAACCTGTTATCAAATTCAAAAGTTAATGATTATTTGCAACAAAAAAAATGTTTATCAGTTTGAACATCAAATATGTTGTCTTTGTAGCATATTCAACTGAATATGGGTTAAAAAGAATTTGCAAATCAATGTATTTCGTTTATATTTACATCTAACACAATTTCCTAACTCATATGGAAACGGGGTTTGTATGTTATACTCTTCTGACACCACCTGATAGCATTATAAGTGTCCATATGTCGGTTTATAAAGGGGTGCCTTGAGTTACACCTCAGTAATCTAAATCACAAGTTTGGACCCCGGTGTTCTATGTTTGCTAGCAAGGTGAAAAAGTCAATGCAAGAATCTGCCAATGTGTTTACAGAACTCCAAATTCCTCTTCACAACAGGAGCACTCTATTTTTTTTAGTAATTTGCTGCAAAATGTTTGTCTCCCAAGTTTCCAGTATATGGAGTCAGACGGATTTAGGCCAAAATAATAATAATAATAATAATAATAATAATAATAATAATAACAATAATAATAAAAAAGGATTAGATTGATATAGCGGTTTTCTAGACACTCAAAGTGCTTCACAGAGAAGTGAGAACCCATCATTCATTCACTCCACACGTTGATGGTGGTAAGCCACATTTGCAGCCACAGCTGACGAAAGCATGGCTGCCAAATTTGCGCCTACGGCCCCTCCAATCACCGTAAAACATTCATTCACATTCATAGACAAGTGTGTGCGGCACTGGGAGCTAAGGTGAAGTGCCTTGGATGGCAGAAGCGAGGTTCAAACCTGGAACTTTCAAGTTGCTGGCACGGCCGCTTTAACCACCACGCAACACTGACCCCAAATTGCCCACAATTGAATAGCCATGTCTCAAATCATCTCACTCCAATTTCTTCTGATGACATAATCCCTGATCTAAAAGAAACATAAAGTTTAACGATATTTAAATAATTGCACAGAATTTTTTTTCCCTAAAATAACACTTATACCTTGAAGTACTTTAAATAAACAATATATATGACAACAATTGAAAATATTACCGGCCATTCCACTCAGTCCGTAAATTTGATGGCTCTTAAAAAAAACTATACACAATAATAAACTATCTCAGGCAGCTTTATTTCATTTGTATACAAAGTTCCTAAGCCTAAAACAACTCATTTGAGTTGCGGTAGTGAGTTTTTTAGCAATAAATAACCAAATACATGAACTATAGCCACATGGCATTTGTGGTAATAGTGAATTGCAGCTATGCACATTACAGTGATTGAATGAAAAATATACATTAAAAGAATTAAAAAATGACATAAAACAATTTAAGGTAATGGGCTGTGCAGAGATGTTAACCGCCAACCCTTCCCTCCTTGTTTCTATTTTTTAATATGTATAATTATATAGATTTATATCTTAAGTTCCAATAATATCTGACACATTACCTGCTAAAAAGCACTTGATTCCTAATTGCTCGGATTTGTGCCGCTGCAACAACTAACATATCTGTTTTTCCACACAACCACATCTGACACAGCTTGCATAGCCTCAAGCTGGTAACACTTCTCTTTCAAATTCCTAGGATTTATTACATTATTTTTGAATAATGAGAAGTCCAGACATGTCAGCATAGCTGGCCTGTGATGCACAGTCTATATATATATATATATATATATATATATATATATATATATATATATATATACAACATCATAATTATACCAGTTCTTCTTAGGGAAATTAGTTCCTATCAAACACCCTCTCAATAATTTACTTTGAAATTGGCAACCAGTTAAATGTGTAACCTATTGCCCTCTTTTCAATTAGTGACATGGGCTGTGGTAAGAATGAGGCAGCCAGTGACTGCAATAAATGTCTTTAGTGAGGAGTCACTAACAAACATAATCACAAAAGACGTGGATCTTTGTCCTGCTGGCACTCCTGGTGTGATTTTTTTTTTGTGTTATTAAAACACAACATGAGTCCACACGTCCAACTTAATTTATGAATAAATGAAGTTGATTGTTGGAAGCTGCAGTCCAGACGAACTAACTACGGGTGATACTCGAGACCAGGGATATTTCCAAAAATATTTTAAGGGCTATACTTCAAGAAATCTCAGGACAGGGGGGAAGACTTCTCCCATCACTATTATTCTTACTTTTTGTATTCCGGAGAACCAGATTTATTTTGTCAGAGTTACACGATTGATTGATTGAAACTCTTATTAGTAGATTGCACAGTACAGTACATAATCCGTACAATTGACCACTAAATGGTAACACCCGAATAAGTTTTTCAACTTGTTTAAGTTGGGGTCCATGTTAATCAATTCATGGTACAAATATATACTATCAGCATAATACAGTCATCAAACAAGATAATCATCAGAGTATATACATTGAATTCTTTAATTATTTACAATCCGGGGGGTGGAATGTGGAGGGGTTTGGGGCGGGGGCGGATTAGGTTTGGTTGATATCAGCACTTCAGTCATCAACAATAAAATCATCTGAGAAATGGACATTGAAACAGTGTAGGTCTGACTTCGTAGGATATGTATAGCGAGCAGTGAACATAGGGAGCTCAGAAAGCATAAGAAGAAGTATATACATTTGATTATTTACATTTGATTATTTACAATCCGGGGAGGGGGGATGCGGTGGGGAGAGGGTGTTAGTCTAGGGTTGTAGTTGCCCGGAGGTGTTCTTTTAGTGAAGTGAAGTGAATTATATTTATATAGCGCTTTTCTCTAGTGACTCAAAGCGCTTTACATAGTGAAACCCAATATCTAAGTTACATTTAAACCAGTGTGGGTGGCACTGGGAGCAGGTGGGTAAAGTGTCTTGCCCAAGGACACAACGGCAGTGACTAGGATGGCGGATGCGGGAATCGAACCTGCAACCCTCAGGTTGCTGGCACAGCCACTCTACCAACCGAGCTATGCCGCCCCAGTTTCGAAAGAGGATAGAGATGCACTTTATTTTACACCTGTTGGGAGTGCATTCCATATTGATGTGGCATAGAAGGAGAATGAGTTAAGACCTTTGTTAGATCAGAATCTGGGTTTAACGTGGTTTGTGGAGCTCTCCCTGGTGTTGTGGTTATGGAAGTTATTTACGTTCTGGAAGTAGTTTGACATGTACTTCGGTATCAGGGAGGTGTAGCGAATTTTATAGACTAGGCTCAGTACAAGCTGTGCAAGGAACGTGATGATGTTTTTAGGGACTTTCTGTTACGGTTCAGACCCCTGCCAGCGCCGCTCATCCATCTGTGCGCCCGTGGGCGTGTCCCGAGTGGCGCACAGATGGACGAGCGGCGCTGGCAGGGGTCTGAACCGTAACACTTTCTTCGAAAAAGCAAGTGTGTCACTGCCTGCTGCCACCTTGTGGTTTGTATTTTCAGTTTTCCCTAGTTGGTGCAGAAGACCTCCTTCATCCCTAGAGTTACTGCCTTCCCCTTGTGGGCGGGGTTGTGAGATGTGCACAGCTGATTCCAATCTATCCCATCATCGTCATCATTGGCGGTCACTCAAAGCGAGTATGACAATCCTCCTGGTAGGGGCGTATCCCTTGATGGAGGATGACTGTGTGTGACGTTGTTTAACATGGGGAGATTGGTGCACAGACAGTCATCACACGGTCCTTGACAGATCCGGGTCAGGGTCCAGTGGCATGGAGTCCAAGACGAATGGAGACCCTTTTCTGTTGCAGCCTTCATCCGCTATCCCAGTCGTTGTGAGGCTCCATAGGGTTAGCAATCATCCTCCGCATGTTCAACCGTTGAGTTCTTGGGTTGTTATTTCCCCATAACTGGACCCACATGTGGGGGTGCCTCCTTCTGCCATCACAGCCGTTGTGGTGGTTCTTACATTTACCGTCTTCCGCCTGCTCCGCCATTGAGGTATTCACCGTATCCTTGGCTAGGGGGCAGTCAGGTGTTAGGCCGTTGCCAAGGGCCACTTGGGGTAACAGTAGTAAAAGAGTTAACCTCATAGTGCCCCAAGACGCCTTCGAGGAGCCTCCACTGCCGGATGCACTTTGACATCATGCCCAGGACAATCTACCCGATACTACTTAAGCACCACCTTGGCAGCGGGATGGCACTCGGCGATTCCAGGTCAGAAGTCTCCTATGCTTACCGAGTTTTTGCTGCTTACCTTCCTGGCTTTTCCCAGTGCCATCCAGCTTGGTCTTGTGTGGTAGTTTGCATGTCTTGCAACTCCAACCCAAGTATAGTTACTTTTGTATATTCACTTTTGTTCTTTTTTCCACGGTGCTCATTTAGTTTTCTCTTTCTCGCACCATCGCTTTTTGTTATATCCTGTTTAACCCACGCGTACTGCACGGAAGACCGTGAACCACTTCAGTAGCCGTGACCAAGCCCAACATTAGGTATCAGGATTTTTAAATTGTGTGTTTACCTTTTATATTTCACCTTCATCCCTCTGAGTGTGACATGTTGAGCCTTGTCCTACAGTTTCCCAGTTATAATAAAACATAAGAACTGCAGTTTATTTACCGCAATGGAGGATTCAAATCAAAACCCGGGAGACAAACATTTTTGCAGCAGATTCCTCAAAACACTAGAGTGTTCCTGTTGTGCAGAGGAACTTAGACCACTGTAAACACATTGGCAGATCCTTTCCCTGACAGTTAACCTTACTAGCATATGTAGTAGCATACAAAGTAGAACACTGGTGGACAAACTTGTGAATTACATATCTAAGTCTTCTCCTTTTTGGCAGTTACACTTTTAAGTTTTAGTAAAGGAATTTATGTAACTAAGGTGTTGCTGTAGCTTGTTTACTTCAGATTCAGTCAGTAATAATTTCTTCAACTTCTTTAGTTATACTTGTGGTGTTCCTCAAGGTTCCATTTTAGGTCCTCTCTTTTTCATCTTT
The DNA here is from genome assembly GCF_033978795.1 of Nerophis ophidion. Lineage (NCBI taxonomy): Eukaryota > Metazoa > Chordata > Actinopteri > Syngnathiformes > Syngnathidae > Nerophis > Nerophis ophidion. The sequence continues at coordinate 23,821,384 of NC_084632.1, read as the reverse complement.
TGCGCTATGCAACTGTTGGCCCATGAGTTTTAGAAAAAGAAAAAAAAACTTTTGAAAGACTCACATTTTTACAGAAGATCCTTAAAAACATCAGAGCACTTCTGTAACTCTGACCAAATAAAACAGACCAAAACGAAATATCTTCTGTGGAGGACTCTAGTTCTCCGGACTATACAAAATTTAAACGATGAACCGGAATCTCAACCGGAATCGTCCAAATTCAAATGATGTCCAACTGTAGTCATGACTGTATAGGGGCGGTACAGCTCGGTTGGTAGAGCGGCCGTGCCAGCAACTTGAGGGTTGCAGGTTCGATCCCCGCTTTCGCCATCCTAGTCACTGTCGTGTCCTTGGGCAAGACACTTTACCCACCTGCTCCCAGTGCCACCCACACTGGTTTAAATGTAACTTAGATATTGGGTTTCACTATGTAAAGTGCTTTGAGTCACTAGATAAAAAGCGCTACATAAATATAATTCACTTCACTTGGACGTAAGATGGTAAAATGGTAACTAAACTTGGAACACAGTCCAGCGCAGTGCATTGATTTTTACATTCCATCTTTTACAGTTACTTCCCAGCGACTAATGCAAGTGCGGCAGCCAAGTATGTCAGATTTTTTTGTCACGTTCAAGTCACCCAAATTCATCCAAGTTCATGAACTCATGTCGACCTCTGTTCTGTTTTTCATTTTAGGGACAAACTCGGTTTGACTCATTACTCTCTGGAAATATTGTTTAGTCCACCCCCGTATCTGGCATAATAACCGTACGCTTGTATATAGACTCAGTAATTGTTTTGCCTTTTGTGTTTGGACTTGTGGAATGCCAGGCTGGCACGCTCTAGTTCACCCGAATAGAAACGTGTCACCATAATGATGTCATGATGTTGCTATAGTGAGTTCTGATGCACTTTTGGTCACATTCAACAAATCTAAACAATGGAGGTAGTGGGAATTACCTAACTGGGATGTTTGTTTAGTGGCTCTTATCATGAATGAAATGTAGTTATTTTTAACTCGTGACTCATGTATTGTTTTACACCAATACAGTTCCCCCTGTTAAGCTGAATCACATTTTCGCTATGAATATATTGAAGAGGTTTATTTGGCCTACTGATAAACAAGGTTTGTCGATAAAAGCCTGAACAGTAAAATTGTTTTTACCTGACAAGTTCTGATTGTTATTTATTACTTCGGTACTCTTGTCTTGTTCTGTATATTGTACAGTATTTTGTATTTCTATAGTGTTTTGTATATTGTACAGGATTGCTTATTATTTTTTTTTTTGGATAGTAGTCTGTTTATTTCAATTGTTAGTTTTTCCTTTATTACCTCTTGTGCCCATATTTGTTCCCACTACCGCACCTTAAGTTGGAGTCCTTAATCTCGTTATATGCAAATATAGTGACAATAAAGTCCAGTCTATTCTATTATATTATATTATATAACTCAGTGGTTCTCAAATGGGGGTACGCGTACCCCTGGGGGTACTTGAAGGTATGCCAAGGGGTACGTGAGATTTTTAAAAAATATTGTAAAAATCAAATCCTTTATAAATATATTTATTGAATAATATTTCAAAAAAATATGAATGTAAGTTCATAAGCTGTGAAAAGAAATGCAACAATGCAATATTCAGTGTTGACAGCTGGATTTTTTGTGGACATGTTCCATAAATATTGATGTTAAAAAAAAAAATTTTGTGAAGAAATGTTTAGAATTAAGTTCATGAATCCAGATGGATCTCTATTACAATCCCCAAAGAGGACACTTTAATTTGATGATTACTTCTATGTGTAGAAATGTTTATTTATAATTGAAGCACTTGTTTATTTTTCAACAACTTTTCAGTTATTTTTATATCTTTTTTTACAAATAGTTCAAGAAAGACCGCTACAAATTAGCAATATTTTGCTCTGTTATACAATTTAATAAATCAGAAACTGATAACATAGTGCTGTATTTTACTTCTTTATCTCTTTTTTTCAACCAAAAATGCTTTGCTCTGATTAGGGGGTACTTGAATTAAAAAAATTTTCACAGGGAGTACATCACTGAAAAAAGGTTGAGACCCACTGCTATAACTCATCACAGACGCGTGACATCTGTAGCCGAAAGCTGTCAGGTACAAACAATTTAACTATTCAGGCTTTTTTACATGCAAGTATTATTGTAACTAAATTATTTGCAAATGCGTATCTCAATTAGTGTGTCTGTAATCCTATGTATCCGCCATCCGTGTGTGAATGTGTGTGTGTGAATGGGTGAATGGGGAAATAGTGTCACAGCGCTTTGAGTTCCTTAAAAAAAAAGGTAGAAAAGCGCTGTACAAGTACAACCCATTTACTTTTTACCATTTACCATGTACGTGTCTGTGAACTGTGTCTGTGTCTCAATGTATGTGGGTATGTAATCGGCGCCACGTGTGTGTGTTTTCAGTTGTCTGTCCGTATTACGATTTGTCTGTGGGTAAAAAAAACAATCAATCCATATTTCTTCGATTGGATGTCTGTATAAATTTGACTTGTTGCTACGTTTCTGCCGTTAACAGTTGTTTGTCCATATTAAGAGTTGTGTATGTGTAAAGTAATCTGTGTCAAAGAGAAAAGAAATGTGCCCACTATGAATCAGATTTGTGTGAAGCAGGAACCCTAATTGGCTGTCTGTTGATATGTGACTTTTACCACACTCCTGCTGTGTAGTTGTGTGTCCGTGCAGGAATTAGAAGTTGATAAAAGAGTTGTCTGACTGTAACATCACCATGGTTTTCCCTATACCAAAGAGTTGGCAACCCAAAATGTTGAAAGAGCCATATTGTACATATACAAGTACATATACATACATACACTCATGCACATAATCACATTTCATCAAACATATGTTAACGTTGTTGCCCTAGAGAAAACTGGGTAACACAGGGCACACTAAAGAAACGTAAACTATTGTTACTACAACAATTTACGAGGTAAATATACCGTATTTCCTTGAATTGCCGCCGGGGCGTTAATTAATTTAAAACCTCTTCTCACTCCGGCGCTTACCAAAGGCATGCGATAAAGGTAAGCATGCACTAAGTATTTTAAAACCTCTTCTCACTCCGGCACTTACCAAAGGCATGCAGTAAAAATTTGAGTGTGATGTAAGGATACCATCATGAAAAGCTAATTTAATAAAACGTCACAATGGTCTTACCTTAACTTATAAATAAAGTCCATGCCAGCTCCTTCTGATCAAAAGCATTGATAACTTGTTTATAGAAGTCTTCCTTATCTTTCTTCAGTTTTAAAAGTCTCTCTGTCTCGATGGAAATCTTCCTTTATTACCTCCTGCTTCGATTGAAAGTCCAGTTTAGAAAACTTCTATCAGACCGCTGCTATCAGTTAGCTTGGCTCCTCACGTGTGGGCGACGACAGAATGATCCTCGGACAACTCCCCCTCCCGTTCTGCTCTGTGGGTGATCTCTTTATCCCACCGCTGCCACCATGAAGTTTATTGTATAAATAATACGCTGGGTATTTAGGACTGGAACATGCTTTATTTCAGCCCGGTTGTTTACATAGCCAGCATAGGAGTAGTGGTGTTACATCCTAAAAGGTCCGTCGTGCACCCCCCGCGTCATATCCGTTCCCAGCACATATTACGTCACTCGTTGTCACTTATTCTGCAGCCGAATAGTCGCAAGAAGGATCACTGGTGCCCTTTACCACCAGGAGGCGGGAGACATTTAATGACTCATATTTGACACACGCAGCTACGGTATATTAGTAAAACATAGCTGCTTACTGTTCTTTTTAGCATACCGATATTCAATAGCTTGGACCTTAAATCCTACTGATTAGCTCTTAATCCTTTTCCCTTTATCCGATTTCAAATTACCGGTATTGAAATCAGGCTTCTCCATTTGGAAAATGATGACAGGGGAAGTGTCACTCGTGACGTCACAAGTTTGACCAGGCGGTAATACTAAGCATGCACTAATTATTTTGCGAAGCGAGTTTGACCCGGCAGTAATTCAAGGCAGGCGCATACTATATACCCTGCGGCAATTCAAGGAAATACGGTATGTTGTTTTGTTTTTGGTTTTTGTTGTTATGCTTGCTACCATGTTTCATCTTTCCATGTATATATTGTCCTTTGGACCCCCTGTCAAAAGCTTCTTCTAGCTTATTTGGGGGACCCTTTCACGTACCAACATCTTTAAATGATGATATTCACCACTATTGTAAATGTTTTATGGTATTGTGAATAAACTTGTAAACTTGTAACATTTCAAATGCTGTATTAAAGGCCCTAACTAAAAAAATTAAAGGCCCTACCTTGCTTCCCTTTCTTCCCTTTCATTTTTCGGTATTCATTTTGTATCTCTATTTATCATTACGTGTATGTATTGTTGCATTTGTACAACTTTATTGTTGATAATAGAGGTAACTTATTTGTATTGTTCATTATCAATAGCGCTATTTCTATTGGTATTTGTAATGGTCCATTTGTACTGTAAAAATGCTCATTGTCATTTCTGTATTATTTATTTCACTAACTGCTTCTTTGCTTTCACTTTTACCATCATATTTGTATAAATTGTATGTGCTGGCGTTGTTCTATTGTTGTTGTTATTGTTGTGTTTACTGTTGTTGTTTTTGTCTCTCTATCCTATCCCCCTCCTGTCCCCACAATTCCCCCCTCTGTCTTCCTTTTTTTCTCTTTCTAGCCGCTCCTGCTCCGGCCCGGCTGCACCAAATGATAATATGAATACATTTAATAAAGTCAAATAAAAATAAGGCAACAAAAGAAGTATCCTACACTTCTATTTTGTAAAGTAAATCTGAACAGCCGATATGGGCATCTACATCATCTATATGATTTGCCTGAGAAGCTGGACAGGACACACACACAAAAAAAAGGTTCATATTGGACCAAAAATACTAAAAACAAATCTGTCTGGAGCTGGAAAAAATGAAAAGCCGTATATACGCGAGTCTTATAATGAAGGCAACACATGACGTAAGGGTCTATATTAGCTCTAATAGCCTACTATCAAAATGACTGTCACACGCTGAAACAAATCTTTGTTGACGCGCACAATTTTTCTTTTATTTAATATTATTCTACACTTTTTAACAACATTAGAAACCATTAGTAAATCAGAGGCTACTCAGAAGGTGAGATAACTCCTGGAAATTACTTGCTTTTAATGGCCAAAGGTATAAATGTGTGTGTCCAAGTTAAAGGAAATGGCAGACTGTCTTCTTTTAATACAGTTTTTTGAACCAAGGCACATTTTTTGCGTTGAAAAAAATGCAGAGGCCCACCATCAGCAGAAATCATTAAAAAACGAAACTCAGTTGACGGTAAAAAGTCGTTGTCGCAATTGTTGGATATGAATTTAAACCATAACCATCACTATAGCTCTTGTCTCAAAGTAGGTGTACTGTCTCGACCAGTCACATCACATTTTGATTTGTTTTGAGTTTTTTGTTGTTTTCATGTGTGTAGTGTTTTAGTTCTTGTCTTGCGCTCCTATTTTGGTGGCTTTTTCTCTTTTTTGGTATTTTCCTGTAGAAGTTCCATGTCTTTCTTTGAGCGAAGTTTCCCGCATCTACTTTGTTTTAGCAATTAAAAATGTTGAATTTTTTTTAATCCTTCTTCGTGGGGACATTGTTGATTGTCATGTCATGTTTGGATATACATTGTGGACGCCATCTTTCCTCCACAGTAAGTCTTTGCTGTCGTCCAGCATTCTATTTTTGTTTACTTTGTAGCCAGTTCAGTTTTAGTTTCGTTCTGCCTGGCCTTCCTTCAGTTTCAATGCCTTTTCTAAACGGCAGTCACCTTTTGTTTATTTTTAGTTCAAGCATTTTTTTATTTTTGACCTGCACACTGCCTCCCTGTTTCCGACATCTAAAAAGCAATTAGCTACCTGCTGACACCTACTGATATAGAAGAGTATTACACGGTTACGCTGCCGAGCTCTCGACAGCACCGACATTTAACAACAACACATAATTTGCAGACTATAATTACTAATTTGCAAAAAATATTTTTAACCCATCCATCCATCCATCTTCTTCCGCTTATCCGAGGTCGGGTAGCGGGGGCAGCAGCCTAAGCACGGAAACCCAGACTTCCCTCTCCCCAGCCACTTGGTCTAGCTCCTCCCGGGGGATCCCGAGGCGTTCCCAGGCCAGCCGGGAGACATAGTCCTCCCAACGTGTCCTGGGTTTTCCCTGTGGCCTCCTACCGGTTGGACGTGCCCTAAAAACCTCCCTATGGAGGCGTTCGGGTGGCATCTTGACCAGATGCCGAACCACCTCACCTGGCTCCTCTCCATGTGGAGGAGCAGCGGCTTTACTTTGAGTTCCTCTCGGATGACAGAGCTTCTCACCCTATGTCTAAGGGAGAGCCCCGCCACACAGCGGAGGAAACTAATTTCGGCCACTCGTACCCGTGAGCTTATCCTTTCGGTCATGACCCAAAGCTCATGACCATAGGTGAGGATGGGAACGTAGAACGACCGGTAAATTGAGAGCTTTTCCTTCCGGCTCAGCTCCTTCTTCACCACATTTTTAACCCAAATAAGTGAAATTAGATAATCTCCCACGGCACACCAGACTGTATCTCTGTGCACATTGTACCGTGGCACAGTGGTTGAAAAACACTGTTTTAATAGATGTATTACAAACTTTGTCAAGCTAGGTAATGTTTGATGTGGTCTGAAACAAAATTGCACACAAACAACTATCTGAAATTCAGCCTATATTACATGCAGATAATGTGTCATGAGCCATGCAAAACTAAATTATATGCAAATGATATAAGTAAAGGATATAGAATGAGCTCAAATATAGCTACAAATAAAGCATAATGATGCAATATGTACATACAGCTAGCCTAAATGGCATGTTTGCATTGACTAGCTTGCAGTCCTGCACTGACCAAATATGCCTGATTAGCACTCGACAAAGTCAATAGCGTCAACTAAGCTCACCTTTGTGCATTCACGTACAGCATAAAACGTTCGGTGGACAAAACGCGACGCAGACCGAGTGGAAGATTTTACATGTAAACTAACTGTTGCGTCACAGTCCACACTATGGTGAGTTCAAGAACCGACGAAATTAGCAGGACAAAACGATTTTCACCAAATACTCTCATCAGTGAAGCATACACACAAACATATTAAACAGTGGACTGTCTAACATTCAGGAAGGTTTGTGTCATGTTTGTCCTACAGAAGCCATACTGAAACTACAAAATAAAATTCCCTCATCTTTTTCCATTTTTAATCCTTTATTAAAAATGTTTCAGGGAGCCAGTAAGGCGGCACTAAAGAGCCGCGGGTTGCTGACCCCCGCACTATACTCACCATTAGTCGCTGCCTTTCACCCACTCTTACTCGTGTTGTGTTTAAGCAAAGAACAATTAATGGACTTTCCATCACTTCGTTTGAATAAAAAGTGATGTTTAGCAGTAGTTGTCATAAGTATTTTGCACTCAAATAAATTATCAGTAATGTTATGATATTTTGCGACCAAAATTATATTGTTTTCAGAGTAAAGCAGCTGCTCCTCTACATTGAGAAGACGCCTTTCTGGAAGGGTGTTTTGGGCACCCTATTGTACATGGGGCTCTGATTCCACACACACATTGATATACAGACACACACATTAGTTCACAGACACGTATATTGGATTACAGACGCACAGATTAAGATATGCATTTGCAAATAATTTTGTTACAATAACAATTCCATATTTATAGACAAATCTTGTTTATACTATCCAAAATATACCATACAAAATTGATGCAATGTGTAAAAATAGGCATTTTTAATTGAAAGAACTACTACAATAAAGAACCGTTGGTCCTCAGAATGTAACAAAAGTAGTGCTCAAACTCACACTCACCTTCCGGCCCAACTAACCTGTGGTTGTCACGCGAGGCTTACCTTACACTTGAATTATAACTCATCTTGTTCGCGCAAATTTCTGTGGTTTCCATGTTCCCATGGAATTTAATGGAATGTCAGCGATGAATCACTCTAAATGGCAGCAAATGTCATCATGTTTTTTGCTTGCTGTCAACACGCGCTATGCACAAAAGTATTGCATTTAAAGAAGATGTTAGGTGCACACTGATACTGTATATCAGTACTCTGTCTATATGTGTGGTTTGCCTTCCACCCTCAGTAAGACCCCATTAACAGTATACATTGTAGAGAATGAATGGATCATTTTGGCACATTTGGTAACCAGGTGTGGCAACTGGTTTTTAAATCGCCCCGCTGACTCTCTTTATTCCTCTCTTGATCCCTTTTTATTTGTCATTATTACAGTGAACAGGTTCAAAGAACAATGAAATTAGAGCAGATCCCCTAAAGTGCATATACAATAATTTAGTAATATAAATACTAAAAAAAAGATAAAAAAAGAAGATATGTATCTATATGTATATGTATATATATATATATATATATATATATATATATATATATATATATATATATATATATATATATATCCACACACATGCATATAGCCATACATATGCATACACATACAACATTTTAGCAAATCATAGTACATTATTGAAAAAATACATGATACATGAGGACATGACAGACACATTGTGCTCACTCGGGCCTCACATCTGGTCTTACTCGCTAGCATTGGCTTATCTTGTAACTACAGATCGACATTATTTTGTTTTTCATCCGTGGGAAGGAAGAAATGAGTGTGATAGACAGTGTTGAGAAAAAAAAGTAGTTGATTATATTCATTGAATTAAAAAATAAATAATCAAAAACTTGATGGAGCAAGGCAACTTGAGCGTATCACTGTTAGTCTGCACCATACTGAAGCAGAATGGGTCGATAGCGCCAGCAACGGACATTAAAATAATATCTAAACAGTGGGCGTTTATACATAAAAATATGGAAAGCTGCTGATGGTGTGTTTGACGGGGAAACAGCTGGAAGGAGATACTGTAGGAGTCTACTCTCCAAGGTAAATGCTGTACATTATTATTACACTACTTCATAAAACTACTGCAGGTGTGAGTACTACATTTTATTATATTTTTTTATGAAACATTTCTTATCTACAAGTTTGTATGTATTTTTAAAAAGCACGGTAAATAAAATAAAACTGCTCTTTTGGGGGCCAAGAAACCTTAAATTAATATCAATGGGAGACGTTGCTTTGAGATACAAGTGTTTGGAGTTAAGTGCACCGTCACAAAACCAATTTAGCTTGTAAGCTGATAAATTACTGTATTTGAACTTTACATTTCTGAGTCTCATTTGGAAGTATTATATAATAGACTTTGTATGCAGTCTCCTCTCTGAGCTGCAACCTTATCGTGGTAGAGGAGTTTGCGTGTCCCAATGATCCTAGGAGCTATGTTGTCCGGGGCATAAAGCCCCCTGGTAGGGTCTCCCAAGGCAAACAGGTTCTAGGTGAGGGATCAGACAAAGAGCAGCTCGAAGACCTTTATGAAGAAGAAAAAGCATGGACCCAGATTTCCCTCGCCCGGACGCGGGTCACCGGGGCCCCCCTCTGGAGCCAGGCCCGGAGGTGGGGCACGATGGCGAGCGCCTGGTGGCCGGGCCTGTTCCCATGGGGCCCGGCCGGGCACAGCCCGAAGAGGCAACGTGGGTCACCCCTCCAATGGGCTCACCACCCATAGCAGGGGCCATAGAGGTCGGGTGCAATGTGAGCTGGGCGGTAGCCGAAGGCAGGGCACTTGGCGGTCCGATCCTCGGCTACAGAAGCTAGCTCTTGGGACGTGGAACGTCACGTCACTGGGGGGAAAAGAGCCTGAGCTAGTGCGGGAAGTCGAGAAATTCCGGCTGGATATAGTCGGACTCACTTCGACGCACAGTAAGGGCTCTGGAACCACTTCTCTCGAGAGGGATTGGACCCTCTTCCACTCTGGCGTTGCCGGCAGTGAGAGGCGACGGGCTGGGGTGGCAATTCTTGTTTCTCCCCGGCTCAAAGCCTGTACGTTGGAGTTCAACCCGGTGGACGAAAGGGTAGCCTCCCTCCGCCTTCGGGTGGGGGGACGGGTCCTGACTGTTGTTTGTGCTCACGCACCAAACGGCAGTTCAGAGTACCCACCCTTTTTGGGAACACTCAAGGGAGTACTGGAAAGTGCTGCCCCGAGTGATTCCCTTGTCCTACTGGGAGACTTCAACGCTCACGTTGGCAACGACAGTGAAACCTGGAGAGGCGTGATTGGGAAGAATGGCCGCCCGGATCTGAACCCGAGTGGTGTTTTGTTATTGGACTTTTGTGCTCGTCACAGTTTGTCCATAACAAACACCATGTTCAAACATAAGGGTGTCCATATGTGCACTTGGCACCAGGACACCCTAGGCCGCAGTTCCATGATCGACTTTGTAGTTGTGTCATCGGATTTGCGGCCTTATGTTTTGGACACTCGGGTGAAGAGAGGGGCGGAGCTTTCTACCGATCACCACCTGGTTGGGAGTTGGCTGCGATGGTGGGGGAGGATGCCGGACAGACCTGGCAGGCCCAAACGCATTGTGAGGGTCTGCTGGGAACGTCTGGCAGAGTCTCCTATCAGACAAAGTTTCAATTCCCACCTCCAGAAGAACTTTGAATATGTCACGAGGGAGGTGCTGGACATTGAGTCCGAGTGGACCATGTTCCGCACCTCTATTGTCGAGGCGGCAGATCGGAGCTGTGGCCGCAAGGTAGTTGGTGCCTGTCGGGGGGGCAATCCTAAAACCCCTTGGTGGACACCAGCGGTGAGGGATACCGTCAAGCTGAAGAAGGAGTCCTATCGGGTCCTTTTGGCTCATAGGACTCCGGAGGCAGTGGACAGGTACCGACAGGCCAAGCGGTGTGCAGCTTCAGCGGTCGCGGAGGCAAAAACTCGGACATGGGAGAAGTTCGGGGAAGCCATGGAAAACGACTTCCGGACGGCTTCGAAGCGATTCTGGACCACCGTCCGCCGCCTCAGGAGGGGGAAGCAGTGCACTATCAACACCGTGTATGGTGCGGATGGTGTTCTGCTGACCTCAACTGCGGATGTTGTGGATAGGTGGAAGGAATACTTCGAAGACCTCCTCAATCCCACCAACACGTCTTCCTATGAGGAAGCAGTGCCTGGGGAATCTGTGGTGGACTCTCCTATTTCTGGGGCTGAGGTCGCTGAGGTAGTTAAAAAGCTCCTCGGTGGCAAGGCCCCAGGGGTGGACGAGACCCGCCCGGAGTTCCTTAAGGCTCTGGATGCTGTGGGGCTGTCTTGGTTGACAAGACTTTGCAGCATCGCGTGGACATCGGAGGCGGTACCCCTGGATTGGCAGACCGGGGTGGTGGTTCCTCTCTTTAAGAAGGGGGACCGGAGGGTGTGTTCCAACTATCGTGGGATCACACCCCTCAGCCTTCCCGGTAAGGTTTATTCAGGTGTACTGGAGAGGAGGCTACGCCGGATAGTCGAACCTCGGATTCTGGAGGAACAGTGTGGTTTTCGTCCTGGTCGTGGAACTGTGGACCAGCTCTATACTCTCGGCAGGGTTCTTGAGGGTGCATGGGAGTTTGCCCAACCAGTCTACATGTGCTTTGTGGACTTGGAGAAGGCATTCGACCGTGTCCCTCGGGAAGTCCTGTGGGGAGTGCTCAGAGAGTATGGGGTATCGGACTGTCTTATTGTGGCGGTCCGCTCCCTGTACGATCAGTGCCAGAGCTTGGTCCGCATTGCCGGCAGTAAGTTGAACACATTTCCAGTGAGGGTTGGACTCCGCCAAGGCTGTCCTTTGTCACCGATTCTGTTCATAACTTTTATGGACAGAATTTCTAGGCGCAGTCAGGGCGTTGAGGGGTTCCGGTTTGGTAACCGCAGGATTAGGTCTCTGCTTTTTGCAGATGATGTGGTCCTGATGGCTTCATCTGACCGGGATCTTCAGCTCTCGCTGGATCGGTTCGCAGCCAAGTGTGAAGCGACCGGAATGAGAATCAGCACCTCCAAGTCCGAGTCCATGGTTCTCGCCCGGAAAAGGGTGGAATGCCATCTCCGGGCTGGGGAGGAGACCCTGCCCCAAGTAGAGGAGTTCAAGTACCTAGGAGTCTTGTTCACGAGTGAGGGAAGAGTGGATCGTGAGATCGACAGGCGGATCGGTGCGGCGTCTTCAGTAATGCGGACGTTGTACCGATCCGTTGTGGTGAATAAGGAGCTGAGCCGGAAGGCAAAGCTCTCAATTTACCGGTCGAACTACGTTCCCATCCTCACCTATGGTCATGAGCTTTGGGTCATGACCGAAAGGATAAGATCACGGGTACAAGCGGCCGAAATGAGTTTCCTCCGCCGTGTGGCGGGGCTCTCCCTTAGAGATAGGGTGAGAAGCTCTGCCATCCGGGAGGAACTCAAAGTAAAGGCGCTGCTCCTTCACATCGAGAGGAGCCAGATGAGGTGGTTCGGGCATCTGGTCAGGATGCCACCCGAACGCCTCCCTAGGGAGGTGTTTAGGGCACGTCCAACCAGTAGGAGGCCACGGGGAAGACCCAGGACACGTTGGGAAGACTATGTCTCCCGGCTGGCCTGGGAACGCCTCGGGATCCCCCGGGAAGAGCTAGACGAAGTGGCTGGGGAGAGGGAAGTCTGGGTTTCCCTGCTTAGGCTGTTGCCCCCGCGACCCGACCTTGGATAAGCGGAAGATGATGGATGGATGGATGCAGTCGCAACTCCAAGACATTAGATGGCCGTAGTATAAAGATTACGGTGTGCTGCCAAGATAGTAAGTAGTCTTTGCCATTAAGCTGAAAGTTGAGTCTTTTGTTTCGCTCTCAAAGTCTTTAGATTGTAAGCATTGTACTTATTCAGCACCAGCTGTTTGATTCTCATGTGCATTTTAGTTGAAGTTTTCATTACCAAATTTGGTGGTGTTAAAATCCCCATGTAAAATATATGGCAAATGCAATGTAAATTAGCATTGAGCCAGCACAATTAAAACAAAAATATTACTGTGGATTTTCTATGCTTGCTTTGTTGGCATTGGAAACCTAGATTCTGCTCTGTATGCTGCTTGAGTGCTTGTTTCGCTACGAAATGTTTGAGCCAGCCGAGTCTGCAACCAGATGAAACGTCACGTCCAATAAAGGTATCAAATTATGGCCCTATTTGGTTTTACATGAATCAAGTACCCTTTGCCTACAAAAGTACATGATTTGGTGCCCAATCCTTCCATCCATCCATTTTCTACCGCTTGTCCCTTTTGGGGTTGCAGGGGGTGCTGGAGCCTATCTCAGCTGCATTTGGGCGGAAGGCGGGCTACACCCTGGACAAGTCGCCACCTCATCGCAGGGCCAACACAGATAGACACGACGTTCCCTCCGGGTACTCCGGCTTCCTCCCACCTCCAAAGACATGCCCATCCCTTATCCTACCTTATTTAGTGAAAATTGCTACCTACTTTATATCACTATACAAACCATCACAACATTATTATTCATTTTAGTGACGATTTTACGGAATTACTTTCAGTTGTTTACACTGATTTTGACTGTTCGGTTATTATAGGAGGCTTGAGTATGCATGTGAATGTAGCCAATGACAGGCATGCTAAAAAACTCAGTGATGTCCTTGAAATGTTTGATCTAACTTGGCATGTAAATGAGCCCACCCACCGCAGAGGGTAAACTTGATGTGATCATTATTTAGGTTTTTACTATTTTAAACGTCGATGCCACATTATCGAATAATTGTTGTGTTTTCTTCGATTTGTCTGTTAGACCCAAACCAGCAGTTGGGTCTGCAGTTGTTAGGGGAAGAAGACTCATAAATGACAGCATACAGACACCGTATGTGGAAATTATTAGCTTTAAAAACACCCCATATTCCAATGTTGATTTTCTGTTAAACTCTTATACATAAAGTGTTGTAATTGCTCGTCAAGGTTATAATAGTTAAAAGGAGGCAAAAGGCGCCTGGGAGAAAATAACACAGAAAAAGAAAGGTACACAGAATGGAAATGGCGTAATTTTAAGTTTCAAATTCATGATGAAATTTACAAAGAAAAGTTCAAACGTTCAACCAGACTGCGTATAACAACGGGACATTTTTTGTTTTAAATCATCACCATCTATAGTAACAGCTCTTGTGCTGTTTATAACAGTAAACGGATAAACAAATCCTCCAATTTCACTTCCAAAGGAACTAATTTCTACATAAAAGTGCAGTGAGTTTGCAAAATCCATCCATCCGTGTTCTACCGCTTGTCCCTTTTGGGGTAACGGGGGGTTTGCAAAATTACTTCATGATGAAGTTCGAGGCGTTAAAAATTCAATAATTCCCAGAAAACAAATAGCTACTTTGCAGCCAGCAGTCAACTACAGCTAACAAATTTCACTCCTGACACTATACTGTCACTAATGAACTTGTCACACCTATGGATCATGTTTTGTTTTGGTCATGTTCGGTTTGGGTTTTTGGACATTTGGTTCTGTCTTTTCACTTTCTGGTTTGTTTTTGTTACCATAGCTACTCATTAGTTTCCCCTAGTCACGCCCCGATCATCAGCCTCTCACACCTGTTTCTAGTTACCACGGCCACTATTTATATCACTTGCTTTCTGTTTATCGTTCTGGGATTTTTGCATTCTGCCTCATGCCTTCATTTCTAGTACAAACCTCCACGCCTTGCCACGCTACAAAACCTTTGGACCACGCCACAATAGATCCCTGTATTCTTTCACATAAGTGCTGTTTTTTGGTTTATTGAGTATCTTTGTGAGCATCTTTTGTTTATTTATGGATAGCCATGCCATTGTGCTGTTTTTGTTACGTTTTAGCATAGATTATTATCCGCCATCGAGCGTGCTTTTTGTTTTGCCTTTTGTATTTTAGTAACAAATAAAAATGTACTTACATTCATGCCTGACTCGTCCCACATCATCTTTGCATCAAGGAAGCACAAACATCCACAGTTACGGCATGACAGAACTAAAGACTTAAATTTTATCATACACATTAAGTCGCCAACGCAGACTTAGAGTAATCCATGCCTTTGTGTCCAGCAGGTTAGACTACTGTTATTGCCTTCTCACTGGGCTTGCTATTCGAGCTGTAAAGAAGTACAGTACATCCCGAATGCTGCTGCTCGAATCCCGACTAAAACCTTTAAATCTGACCATATCAGTCCAGTGTTTAGGTCACAGTACTGGCTTTCTGTAGCACAGAGAATATACTTTGCAAGAGCTTTACTTGCGTACAAGTCTAATTACGGTCTTGCGCCAAAGTACATGTTTGTTGCCAGATAGAATCTCGGAGAGTGGTCTCCTGCCCTAGAGTCAGGACAAAAAATCATGGTGAGGTTGAGTTTCAGTTTTGTGCTGCTAAAATCTGGAGTAGTTCAAGAAGATGTAAGACATGACTCAACTTTGGCTAAGTTCAAAACCAGGATAAAAAACTTTTATTTCATTCTGCTTACGACAACTGAAAATATTTTATCTACACTCTTTGATTTGAATTTGAAATATTGCTGTTTTATGGTGATTATATTTTAGGATTTTAACTTGGATTATTATTATTTTTATAATTGTTTTATTTTAATTTTTGCCTTCTTGTAATTGTCTGCACTTTCAATTGCCTTGTGTGTGAATTATGTTCTTTAAATGAATGTGCCTTAACTTTTCCCAGCGTGCTCATGAAGGTAATAGTAAACAAACACCAACTAAAGACTCAGGAAGTTTTTGTTGGTCAGTTAATTAGTGTGCAAACGAGTAATTTAAAGTATTTAGGTTAGTTTTTTAATTTGTATTTTTATCATATGGACTTTTTTTTCAATTAGCTGAACACTATGATCGTCAAAATGATTTAAAAAATTAGCAAATACAATCTTAAAATATTGTAAGACTACGTGTAGTGAATCTATACAATGTAAAAGTTTTACTTTTTGAATTCAGCTACTAAAATAAAGAATCCAGTCTTCTTCTTCTGTTTTTTTTAAGCACATTCTTTTTATATATATTTTTGCTAGGTATTCACGCCATAATACGGTTTACAGCATTTAATTTAGTGTTTTTTTTACTCATCTGTCATTGAATTATTGAACAGATTCAAAGCTTGGTAGTAGAAGTAGAATTGTCTCACATCAACTTATGTATATCAATATCATATTAATACATATGAATATATTAATAAATATACAAATACAAATACAAACGTGATCTACAAATAAAACCATAATTTGTATAAATAAACGCATATTCGTAAATGTATTTCTGCGATTTGAAAATATATACAAATATAGAAATATATAAATATAAAAATGTGTCATACAAATAAATCAAGAATTGGAATAAATAAACGTGTATTTGTAAATATAGTTTTCAGATTTTAATATAAATATGCTTGATTTTGTAATTGTATTTGTATTTGTATTGAATTTGCATATGTGGATCTCTTTTTTGCTTTTGTGTCGACGAGACGTTCCTATAAAGAAGTATAATTGTCTTACATAAAGTGTTATATATCAATATGATATTAATACATATGAATATATTAATAAATATACAAATACAAATTTGATATACAAATAAATAATTTGTACAAATAAACGCATATTTGTAAATATATTTTTGAGATTTTAAAATATATATAAATAAAATGTATAAATATAAAAATGTGACATGCAAATAAATAAATAATGTGTATAAATATAGTAAATGGTAAATGGGTTGTACTTGTTAACGCTTTTCTACCCCCTTTTTTTAAGGAGCCCAAAGCGCTTTTACAGTATTTCCATATTCAGAAACACATTCACACACTGACGGCGGGAGCTGCCTTGCAAGGCGCTCACCAGGACCCATCAGGGGCAAGGGAAATGTCTTGCCCAAGGACACAACGGACATGACTAGGATGGTAGAAGGTGGGGATTGAACCAGTAACCCTCAGATTGCTGGAACAGCCACTCTACCAAGTTTGCCACCGATAAGATGTTTACATGCTTATCTGCATGTAAACATCTCCATTCGGTGCCACACGCCCACACCATCAAAGAACCGAGGCAAACATTTCCAGATCAACACCGTATGAAAAAAATAGTCAACAACAAAAGGAGATAATGTCCGCAGTAACCTACCACATAGCAAAGGACGAACACTATTTGATTTCCTATTATGCAGCTCATTTTTATTTGACACTTATTGAAATATCTTGTGTGACATCATGCACAAACGTGCACTTTATTTGTTTTAAACTACTGTAGTGGTGTTCTGTACAAGAAGTGCACTTTAATTTAGTGTTGTTTTGATATCGTTGTGAAATCATGCACAAAAGTGCACTAATAGCTTGTTTTAAAAATATCTCTGACAATGTTGCATTTTCTGTTTTGAAATGACATGAATATTTGTGCCACTGCTTAATAACTGTTTAATAAAAGTGTATTTGTAAATATGTTGTGTACTTCCCGAGACAGAGCTATTGGGGTTTTCCTCGAACCAGTGTATGAAAGTGAGTGTGAATGTTGTCTGTCTATCTGTGTTGGCCCTGTGATGAGGTGGCAACTTGTCCAGGATGTACGACGACTTCCGCCCGAATGCAGCTGAGATAGGCTCCAGCCCCCCCTGCAACCCCAAAAGGGACAATCGGATTGCATTTTACCCGATTAATACGAAATACATGTTTCTTGTTTTGCTCTGTAGGGCCATCTGCTGGTGTGTGTTTTTAATAACCACATTTAACCAAACTACTGGTAAATATATAATCATTGAAACAGGTCCTTCACATTGTAAATTATTTTTTGACACTCGTATTATGTACGCTATCTTTTTTCTACTCGCACTGACTCAATTGGTTTGCCTTTTATATAATAATAATAATCAATCCATCCATTTTCTACCGCTTATTCCCTTTTGGGGTCGCGGGGGGCGCTGGCGCCTATCTCAGCTACAATCGGGCGGAAGGTGGGGTACACCCTGGACAAGTCGCCACCTCATCGCAGGGCCAACACAGATAGACAGACAATATTCACACTCACATTCACACACAAATACATCTCCCACGATGCACCGCTTCCTGTGACGGCAACACAAATGCAGCATTGCGCATGCGCGTTCAAGCCGTGGGGAAAAATGGCGGCGCTATTGCTGCAAGAGTTGGATAATTCCGAGCTATCAAAGCTATCAAAAGGGACTCTAAACAAACTAGATAAGATTCTCTCAGACCAACAATATGAAATCAACACATTGAAAGCTCAACGGGAGCAGTTTAGGGTTGACAGCGGTAAGACATAGGCCTTTGTTTTCGTAGCGATGGTGCTGAATTGAAACACCGCGGACGCACGTTTACAAAAGATAACAATATTAAAACATTTTTGTGGTCCAGTCTTACTGACACTTTTATTTTACATTCAACATTATTCAATCTGTTCTGCCAATATGTGTGTCAGCTCACATAGTAATACTTTTAAAAGACTCTCATACCTTTTCACGCTAATGTTAGCTAAGCTGCTTAGCAACGTGACCGTTTGACATTTCTGTGTGTTTCTTATCTTCCAGAGCAACATTTCTTCGAAAAGGTGAAACAGCTTGATCAGTGTCAGGAGGATTTTTTAAACCAGACTCAAGAGCACAGGAGACTTAAAGAAGAGTTGGCCAAAATCGGTAACTACGCAAGATAATGGAGCATAACTTTTTCATGTACCCCGTGTTTGAGTTTTCTGGTTAATAATGTGAACATTGCCTTTTCAGGGGATGAGCTCAAAAGTGTTACCGAGAAAAACCAGGAATATGGAAACGCTCGGGAGAAGTTTTCATCAGAACAGGTAACCTGGTTCATTTGTTTGGTACCCTTTAGTTCAGGGGTCGACCCCCCCATTTTTCCGGGAGCTTTCCAGATTTCAATGCCTCTCCCTGAAATCTCCCGAGGATAATATTCTCAGATTTCCACCTGGAGAACAATGTTGAGGGCGTGCCGTGATGGCATGCCGCGATGGTAATAACACTAACGCTCTCTAAAACATGCCGTCGCGTGCGCCTTCATACCATTTTAACTGAGCGTTGTGTTGTTGTGTGCGGCTGCCCTCACCACGCTTAAGTGACTGCAAGCCATATTTGCTCAACAGCCATACAGGTTACACTGAGGGTTGTGATATAAATAACTTTATCACTCTTACTAATATGTGCCACACTGAACCCACACTAAACAACAATGACAAACACATTTCGGGAGAACATCCGCACTGTAACACAACAGAACAAATACCCAGAATCCCATGCTTCCCTAACTCTTCCAGGCTACATTATACACCCCCGCTGGCACCAAACCCGCCCCCTCCGTGCGTCGGTTGGGGGGGCGGGGTTTGGTGGTAGCGGGGGTGTATAATGTACCCCTGAAGAGTTAGGGATGCATGGGATTCTGAGTATTTGTTATGTTGTGTTTATGTTGTCTTACGGTGCTGATGTTATCCCAAAATGTGTTTGTCATTCTTGTTTGGTGTGGGTTCACAGTGTGGCGCATATTAGTAAGAGTGTTAAAGTGGTTTATCCTGCCACCCTCAGTGTGATCTGTATGGCTGTTGAACAAGTATGCCTTGCAGTCACTCACGTGTGTCTGCAGAAGCCACCTACACTATGTAAATAGGCTGATAAGCTGTTTGTTATGGTTATAGAGGCCGTTAGGCGCAATGTCATCATAGAATGCCCTTAATATTGTCGGTTGAGCGAAAATCAGCAGACATTCGAGAGAACAGTCGCTCTGATATTTGGGAGTCTCCGGATAAATTGGGATGGTTGGCAATTGTGATGTTGTCAAGCGGCATTCAAATAAAAATCGCGGTGCGCACTAATATTAAATTTTCATATTAAGGTGTGGGCCGCGTGTCTGAGACCCCTGGTTTCTACATAGCACAAAGCAAAAAAAAACTTTGTACGCTGTGTTATTTCATTTAAATTTCAAAAGAGTTTTGTGGCTCCCATTGTTTTCTTTATTTTGTGAAACGGGTCAAAGTGGCTCTTTGAGTGGTAAAGGTTGCAGGCGGAAACTTGTTCATCACTTTCTTATTTAGTGTAACAATCTGACAGACATCCTGTGTCTTCCTGGATTTTGAAAAACACATCAATTTAGTTTTGTCAGAATTTAATGCACGTCTTTGCAGACGTTCTGTAACACTTGTTAACATACTTGCCAACCTTGAGACCTCCGAATTCGGGCGATGGGGGAGTTGTGTTGATGTGGGGGGGGCAGGGGTAGCGGGGTGTATATATTTTCATGTATTTCTTATATATATGTATATATATTAGGGCTGGGCGATATACTCGATATATCGCGGGTTTGTCCGTGCGATATATTAAATAATTATATTGTGATATTCGAGTATATGTTTTCACGCAGTTGCTTTTAGCTGCGGGCATTACACTACAGGCTCTTCCCACTCTTTCTTGTCTCACCTTCTCACAGACAGCAAGCACACCTTCTTACATACGTCACATACGTATACGCCCTTGCGGAGGAGAGAGGTAGCAGAATGGATAGCGTTTGCTGTGGTGCGAGCGGTAATACGAGAGAAGGAAGGTGCGGATCTGATAACAAATGAAGGAAGAATTAATCCCAAGAAAAACTGCAGGGGGTCCATCGTCTGGCGGTGGTTTGGCTTCAAGTGGGAATATGTCTAACAGACAACCGTAATTAGTCACGTGTGGGGCAAAAGCTTTGCTACAAAAAGTAGCATTCCTGCTAAGCATCATTTGAAAAGTCACCTGCTAGAGAATGAAGAATGCTTATCTGCTTATAGACATCTCCATTCGGTGCCACCAGTGTTAATTTTGTTGACGAAAAATTTTCGTCATAGTTCTGGTCAACGACCTTTTTTTTCTGACTAAAACGAGACAATAACTAAATAAAAAATAATTTATATGGACTAAGACGATGACGAGGTGTATTGACATATTCGTCAACGAATAAAAACGAGACGAAAATGTCTGCCAGAGACGAGATCCAATCGGAACTCATTTCGTTAGGAAGAGGCGGGAGGAGTTGGGAAGAGAACCAATCAGAGCGACGTGGTAAGGAAGTTACGTAGACGTAGTTTGCGTTTGAGACTGACCCGGGAATGCGCTGCAGAAGACAACATGTCAACGCCGGGGAGGAAGAGGAGAGAGGACATATGGGGAAATTTTATATTTGACGTCAAAGATAACAAGACGCAGTGTAAGAAATGCAGCGCGAGGATTACGGGGAAAAACACAACAAACATGAAGCGACATTTACAGTCGAATCACCCCGAAATCCACACACAGGTAAGCATTTTCCACAACATACAACTCACTCGACGTTATCTCGTTTATTACACGGCTTACTCGTGAAATACTAAATTTGAGACATGATTTTCATCAAAATACGACTTGTATCGGTGATTTTTCCGCTGTTTTGCTTTGACTTTCAGAAATTGAAGGGAAAGTTTACATATTACCCTTTAGTCGACTAAATCTACTGCAGTTTTCGTCGACCATAATCTTATATTTCGTCAACTAAAACTAGACTAAAACTAAAACAATTTAAATGACTAAATTATGACTAAAACTAAATTACATTTTAGTCAAAAGACTATGACTAAAACTAAATCAAATTTTGCTGTCAAAATGAACACTGGGTGCCACACGCCCACACAATCAAAATACCGAGGCAAACATTTCCAGATCAACACCGTTTGAAAAAAATAGTCCACAACAAAAGGAGATAAAGTCGGCAGTAACCTACCACATAGCGAAGGACAAACACTATTTGATTTCCTATTATGCAACTCATTTTTATTTGACACTTATTGAAATATATTGTGTGACATCATGCACAGAAGTGCACTTTATTAGTTTTAAACTATTGTAGTGGCGTTCTGTACAAGAAGTGCACTTCAATTTAGTGTTGTTTTTATTGTCATCTTTGTGACATCATGCACAAAAGTGCACTAATAGCTCGTCTTAAAAATGTCTCTGACAATATTGCATTTTCTGTTTTGAAATGACATGAATATTTGTGCCACTGCTTAATAACTCTTTAATAAATACAGTTTTGGTCAACTGACTTAGTTGTGATTTCCCTCTCTGCATGAAAGTTTAAAATGAGCATATAATAATGCAGTATGAACAAGAATGTTTTAATGTAGACACATAGAATTGTCATACTGCTGTGATTATATGTATCAAGTGTAAATTCAAGGCTAAGGCAAAATATCGAGATGTATATTGTGTTATGTAACATGGCCTAAAAATATCGAGATATTAATAAAAAGCCATATCGCCCAGCCGTAGTTCAGTCCAATGTGTGTCTGCGCACACCTACCTCTTCCGACAAGATCCCGTTGTTCGCGTGTAAGCAGAGAAAGGAGAATGCAAAAAAGACTACTGGGGAAAAAAATACAAGCTGGTCAGAAGACTATTGCAGCAATATTTTCTGTTTCCACTCATCATACTAGCGATAGTACCTCAACATTGCCTGTATCCATTTCTGTCTCCTTTATTGTGCCTGTTGCAAAATAAGTGTATGTCATGCCCCTGTGAGAGTTGTTTTCAATGAACTTTCAGAGTTTGTATTTGGTTATTTCAGATACAATTTGAACATAAATATATGCGTTAATCACAACCATTTAATACCATTCTGCCATCAAAGGTTAGAGATAGAATAAAATAGAATAAATCTTTATTGTCCATCAAGGTGGAAAATTGTCTTTGGCACACAAACACAAGCGACAGACTGTACTAAAATACAGACATTGTCATATATTAAAAACATAACCAACAATAAAACAGAGGTTATGTAAAATCAAGAATTGA
Source organism: Nerophis ophidion (assembly GCF_033978795.1). Classification (NCBI taxonomy): domain Eukaryota; kingdom Metazoa; phylum Chordata; class Actinopteri; order Syngnathiformes; family Syngnathidae; genus Nerophis; species Nerophis ophidion. Next base: position 23,798,597 of record NC_084632.1, on the reverse strand, counting down.
AAGTAAAGATATGACGCTACAGTTTAACAAAAATAATATAAGAAATATTGTTTTTTTTAATATGGGACCCTTTGAATTTCCCAGGGACCCACTTAAATCCCCACCCATTGGTCAGCTGGACTCACTACGTTGAAAACCTGTCGATATCACTGTTTTTGTTATTTGCAGCATTTTTCTTTGGCATGTGTTGTTCATCTTGCAGCTTTTGCGATTTTCCCCCATTGCATGTGCAGTGTTTTTACTTTTGGATCGTTTCTGTGTTTTGAGCGTTTGCCACACTTGTCCCTGTCTGCCACCATACAATACTGTTTTGTTCAGTCATATAATTTCTAATCACTTACTCTCAGGCTGCGTTGTCAAAAGCCATAGAAGAACTGGAAAAACAAAAGCTCGAACTCGTGCGGACACTGGAGAGGAGAGCCCAGGAAGTGGAGAATTTAAATGGTATGTGCACTTAAACCTGCAAAAAAGCCTCTACTCTACAATTATTTTTTTCTGTTGTTTTCCAGATGACTTGAGACAGCTGAATGATAAGTTGGTGGAGGTCAGTGCCTTCAAAATGTCTCTGCAGCTGAGAGTAGATGAGCTTGAGGCAGCTGAAGTCAACATCAAAGTGAGTTGTGCCTCATTACTGTGTAAAAATACATCATTATATACAGCAACCTAACATACATTGTGCTGGTTTGTCATTCCAGTACAAAGAGAAACGTATGGAACAAGAGAAAGAGCTGCTGAATGGACAAACCTCTTGGCTGAACAAGGAGTTGAAGGCCAAAAGTGAAGAACTCTTGAACCTGTCCCGACAGAAGGGTAATGAGATTCTGGAGCTGAAATGCAGCCTGGATAACAAAAAGGATGAGGCATGTTTTCTTCCTCAGTTGATGCATTCATGTCTCTTTTAATAACACATCTACATGGATTGAACTGATTTCTGTGTGTGTGTGCTTTGTTTTGTAGTTAAACAGAGTCCAGGAACAAGTGGCCAGTCTTAAGACATTAAATGAAAACCATCAAAAACACAACGAGGACCTGATCCAGAAATTAAAAGAAGTATGGGCAATCTGCTTGAATGTTTTCCTTATATTTATACAGACGTGAGTTAATTTTACAATGTTCATTTACTTTAGGCCAAGGAGCAGCAATCCAGCATGGAAGAAAAATTCCGAAATGAGCTGAATGCCAACATTAAACTTTCCAATTTATACAAGGTATGTTGTGTGAGGTTCACAAACATCATTTGCTGAATTAGATTTGTTTAAATATAATAAAATAAATATATCATAGAGCTGACAATACTGCACAAAATGTGAAATTTAGATCTTCGTTACACACATGTGTACGCATGCACACATTCGCACCATATTCAGAGCCATAATTTGCTTATGAATGAAGTAAATCACACTTTCTAAAAAAGATTATTATTCTTCTTAGACCTATTGGGCTCTATTTGTACTGGACATCAAATCTGATTTTTTTATTGCCCTCGAGTGGCCCAGCTCGGATATTTTTTTGCCAGTTTAAATGCTCCAAAGTGCTTACAATCCAGTGGGTTACCTCCGGGTACTCAGGCTTCCACCCACCTCCAAGGGCATGCACCTGGGGATAGGTTGATTGGCAACACAAAATTGGCCCTAGTGTGAATGTGAGTGTGAATGTTGTCTGTCTAACAATGTCGGCCCTGTGATGAAGTGACTTGTCTAGGGTGTACGCTGCCTTCTGCCTGAATGCAGCTGAGATAGGCCCCATTACTTCCCGCGACCACGAAAGGGACAAGCGGTAAAAAAAATGGATGGATGGATATATATATATATATGTACACATACATAATATATATATAAATATATATATATATACACACACAAAACCAGTAAAGTTGGCACGTTGTGTAAATTGTAAAAAAAACGTAATAGAATGATTTGCAAACCCTTTTCAACATATTCAATTAAAAACACTGCAAAGACAAGATATTTATTGTTCGAACTGAGAAACATTTTTTTTTGCAAATAATCATCCATCCATCCATCCATCAATCTTCTTCCGCTTATCAAAAGTTGGGTCGCCGGGGCAGCAGCCTAAACTGGGATGCCCAGACTTCCCTCTCCCCAACCACTTGGTCCAGCTCTTCCCGTGGTATCCCGAGGCATTCCCAGGCCAGCCGGGAGACATAGTCTTTCCAACATGTCCTGGGTCTTTCCTGTGGCCTCCTACCGGTCGGACGTGCCCGAAACACCTCCCTAGGGAGGCGTTCGGGTGGCATCCTGACCAGATGCCCGAACTACCTCATCTGGCTCCTCTCAATGTGGGGGAGAAGCGGCTTTACTTTGAGCTCCTCCCGGATGGCAGATCTTCTCACCATATCTCTAAGGGAAAGCCCCGCCACCCGGCGGACGAAGCTCATTTCGGCCGCTTGTACCCGTGATCTTGTACTTTCGGTCATGACCATAGGTGTGGTTGGGAACGTTGATCGACCGGTAAAAATTAAGAGCTTTGCCTTCCCGCTCAGCTCCTTCGTCTAGTACCCGTACTCATTTACTACGAAGCCACGCTATTGTAACACATGCTGAATGTGGCTTGGCATTGTCTTGCTGAAATAAGCATGGGCGTCCATGAAAAATATGTTGCTTGGATGGCAAAATATGTTGCTCCAAAACATTTATGTACATTTCAGCATTAACATTTTACAATAACAATTTACACATAATTTACAGATGTGTAAATTACCCATGCCTTGGGCACTAATACACTCCTATACCATCACAGATGCTTGCTTTTGAACTTTGCGCCTATAATAGTCCGAATGGTTCTTTTCCTCTTTGATCCGGAGGACACGACGTCCACAGTTTCAAAAAACAATTTGAAATGTGGACTCGTCAGACTACAGAACACTTTTCCACTTTGCATCAGTCCATCTTAGATAAGCTCGGGCCCAGCAAAGCCGGCGGCGTTTCTGGGTGTGGTTGATAAATGGCTTTCGCTTTGCTTAGTAGAGTTTTAACTTGCACTTACAGATGTAGCGACAAACTGTAGTTACTGACAGTGTTTTCTGAAGTGTTCCTGAGCCCATGTGGAAATATCCTTTACACACTGATGTTTGTTTTTGATGCAGTATTGCATAAGGGATTGAATGTCACGGGCATTCAATGTTGGTTTGGAGTGATCTCTCCAAATTGTCTGAAACTTTTGATGATATTACTTCCTTTAGATGGTGAAATCCTTAAATTCCTTGCAATGGCTCATTGACAAAACCCCCCATCCATGCATTTACTACCACTTGTCACTTTTGGGGTCGCGGGGTGTGCTGGAGCCTATCTCGGCTGCATTCAGGTGGACAAGTCGCCAACTCATCACAGGGCCAACACAGATAGACAGACAACGTTCACACTCACATTCACACACTGGGCCAATTTAGTGTTGCCAATCAATGTTGTTCTTAAATTGTTCGACAATTTGCTCACAGATTTGTTCACAAAGTGGTGACCCTCGCCCCATCCTTGTTTGTGAATGACTGAGCATTTCATGGAAGCTGATTTTATACCCAATCATGGCGCACACCTGTTCCCAATTAGCCTGTTCACCCGAGGGATGTTCCAAATAAGTGTTTGATGAGCATTCCTCAACTTTTTCAGTCTTTTTTGCCACTTGTGTCAGCTTTTTTGAAACATGTTGCAGGCATCAAATTCTAAATTAGCTTATTTTTGCAAAAAAATAACAAAGTGAGCATACTTTTATTTACGTTTATTTAATATTTAGGATGCAATTGTGTCATGATGATTGTGAACAATAGGGAACATTCCAAAAAATGTGCAGTTCCCTTTTTAATAGATGCTAATGTGTGATTGTGGCTGCAGGGAGCGGCAGCTGATTCTGAGGCGAAAAGTGAAGAGCTGAGTCAAGCAGTGGACGAGTTGCATAAATTGCTGCAAGATGCAGGGATAGGTGAGAGGCCATTACTGTATTTCTCATTTGTTTAAGATGGAGGCAAAGTATTACATTTTGTGGTTTGTGCCCCTTTCGTTTTGCCACAGCCAACAAAGCTCTTGAAGAGGATTTGAAATCAACCAAAGCTGGTTCAGACAAGACCGTTGGAGAGCTAAAGAAGCGCATCCAAGTGCTTGAGAAGGAATTAGACAATGCCAATGATCTCCTGTCTAACTCTAAACTTAGAGGTAATTTGTGGTCAGTTGTGCTATAACTCTTTGATATGCATGGTAACGTTCTTGAAGGCCTGCTCTGTTTTTGGTTTTTTTTTAGAATTTTACCTATAATTTACCCATGTGAGACAACTCACGTCTTTCTCTTTTCTGTGAATTCTGAATGGTCAAAAACTGCTAGTAAGCTGCGGCTAACAATGCAGTTCATGGAATTAATCTATTACTAGTGTGAAGTGTCCTAATAAAATATTAAAGAAACGTCAACAGTGCTCGGTTTACGTGTCATGACCTGCATTTTAACCAAGCTATAGTGACATTGTTGTTGCAAGAACTAAAACCAAACAATTAATTTCCTGGCGTTGTGACACATTACCATACTCACAGTTGCTCCTCCGACCACTAGCAAGTAGCAAGGTACTAGCTAGTGAAGTGAAATAAAGTGAATTATATTTATATAGCGCTTTTTCTCTAGTGACTCAAAGCGCTTTACATAGTGAAACCCAATATCTAATTTTCCCATTTAAACCAGTGTGGGTGGCACTGGGAGCATGTGGGTAAAGTATCTTGCCCAAGGACACAACGACAGTGACTAGGATGGCGGATGCGGGGATCGAACCTGCAACCCTCAAGTTGCTGGCATGGCCGCTCTACCAACTGAGCTATACCGCTCCTAGCTAGCTTGAGCTGGTAATAACGTTGGTAATAACCTCCCATAAAATAGTGAAGGCGCTTGAGCTGCATCTTCTGTTGCTGTATTGCCTTTGAGTTCGGAATCTTTGATACTAGATTATAAATAATGCCTCTTACCTGTATAGTAGAAAGTTGCCGAGAAGTTGGACAAAATTTGAAAATCCAAACTTGATACTAATGTATATCCTTGAATTGCCGCCAGGGCGCTACTTAATTTAAAACCTCTTCTCACTCCTGTGCTTACCAAAAGCATGCGGTAAAAGTAAGCATGCGCTAATTATTTTAAAACTTCTTCTCACTCCGGCACTTACCAAAGGTATGTAGTAAAAATTTGAGTGTGATGTAAGCTTGGACCTTAAATCCTACTGAATAGCTCTTAATCTTCTTCCCTTTATGGGGTTTCAAATTACCGGTATTGAAATCAGCCTCCTCCATTTAGAAAATGATGTCAGGGGAAGTGTCACTTGTGATGTCACGAGTTTGACCAGGCAGTAATACTAAGCATGCGCTAATTATTTTGGGAAGCGAGTTTGACCCGGCAGTAATTCAAGGCAGTTGATTCTATGTGCCCTGCGGCAATTGAAGGAAATACGGTATTAGGCTCTCGTCAAATGGAACGTAGCAAAAGACCATCGCGACATTGCTGGGAAGCATTTTTTATGTGCGGAGTGAAGATTATTCCAAATTTGCAGCGCAAGAAAGATATAAAACATCTTTTCATTTGGCATCCCAGCAAGAGTAGACATTGTAACACACTGTTTTATGATCTTATTTTTAATGTTTAGCACAGAGCAACGGTTGATACGCTCTGTGTAATCGATGCGCCCAAGAAAGAGGATTTGGTAATACCCCTTTTAGAACAACCACAGTTGAAAACAAAGGGCTATACACCAAAGTATGTACAACTATAGGAAATGATGACTATTATTTATTTTATGAGAATGACTTTTGCCCTTGTTTGTGCGTCCATGTCCAGCTGGTACATCATCTGTGCTCACAGAGGAGCAAATGACAACTGTGTCTCCTACAGCAACTGCCGTGGCAAAAATCAAACCTGGAATGAAACTGACCGAAGTGCGTGTCATTTCGACCGATGATACACTTGATGGTTTATTTTTTGTACCGGTGGCATTTTGATTTACATTGTTTACTGTTTTGTTGCGCCTTCTTTTTCAGTTGTATAGTGCATATGTAGAAAGCCAGGAGCAGCTGCAGTTGGAGCGCCTGGAGAATAAGCGGGTCAACAAGTATCTGGATGACATTGTGCAAGAAGTGGAGGCAAAGGCCCCCATTTTAAAAAGGCAGAGGGACGAGCACGAGCGCATGCAGAAATCTGTGGCGAATCTTTCAGCCAAGCTGGAACAGGCTGTGAAGGTAAGCAATGGTATGGTTGTTTTAAGTGCTAAAAAGCTTATGCAAAGGCTCAGTTTTCTTTTACTGTTAATGTGTTAAAAAATTTCCGTATTTTTCAGATGATAAGTCGCTCCAGAGTATACGTCGCACAAATGCATAAAAAAGAAGGAAAAACATATATACGTCGCACTGGAGTATAAGTCGCATTTTGGGGGGAAATTTATTTGATAAAATCCAACACCAAGAATAGACATTTGAAAGGCAATTTAAAATAAATAAAGAATAGTGAACAACAGGCTGAAAAAGTGTACGTTATATGACGCATAAATAACCAACTGAGAAGGTGCCTGGTATGTTAACGTAACATATTATGGTAAGAGTCATTCAAATAACTATAACATATAGAACATGCTATATGTTTACTAAACAATCTGTCACTTTAATCGATAAATTCGATGAAATCTTCTTCCTCGATGTCGCTTCTAAACAACTCTGCCAACTCCAAAGGTATGCGCCACTTCCTCTTGTCGTTTTCTGCTGCATATTTCACTACGTCCAGCTTGTAATCTGCAGTACATGATTTCCCTTTCGGTGCCATTTTTGCTCAGCCCTTCTCAGATTTTTATAAGTTACCGCCACCGTTGAAATGATCCATTTTAATAGCTACGGCAGTAACATATAGCATATAGCAGTTGGCATTCCATGACCCACAATGCACTTCTGCCATGACCGAATTCTTATTGATTGACGTGGGTGTGAGGATTACTGACGTGTGTGTGACGATTGCTGACATTTTCTCTTCCGCGAATAAGATAAATACAATTAATATTTTATGGTAATATGTTAATAATTTCACACATAAGTCGCTCCGGAGTACATGTCGCACCCCCGGCCAAACTATAAATAAAACTGCGATTTATAATCTGAAAAATACGGTACTCGTGTAAAATTAAATAGACTTTTATTAACTTAATAATTATGTCCTTGGCGATATGGTCTAAAATTTATATTACGATATAGCCTCTTGCTATAACAATATATATATATATATATATATATATATATGTGTATGTATGTTTTTTGGCATATAAATGATAATACAACTATTTCGATTTAGCTGCTGGGGTACGCAGTAACATCAGGTCTTTTCCGGTTGAAATATTTTTTCTAAATTATTATTAATTTATTTGTTAAAAATTTATATTACGATATAGCCTCTTGTTATAACGATATACATATGTTATTTGGCGTATAAATCATAATACAACTATTTCGATTGAGCTACTGGGGTACGCAGTAACATCAGTTCTTCTCCGGTTGTATTATTTTTTGCAAAATTATTATTTATCTACTTGTTAATTTACCATTAATAATAATAATAATAATAACTTAGATTTATATCGCGCTTTTCTAAACACTCAAAGCGCTCACAGAGAAGTGGGAACTCATCACTCAGTCACACCTGGTGGTGGTAAGCTACATCAGTAGCCACAGCTGCCCTGGGGTAGACTGACGGAAGCGTGGCTGCCAGTTTGCGCCTACGACCCCTCCGACCACCACCTATCGTTCATTCACCAGTGTGAGCGGCACCGGGGGCAAAGGGTGAAGTGTCCTGCCCAAGGACACAACGGCAGCGATTTTTTGGATGTCAATAGGTGGGAAGCGAACCTGCAACCCTCAGGATTCTGGCCGGCCGCTCTACCCACTACGCCATGCCGCCATATCTTTCTTATACAACATGGCTTTATCTACACTTATATTGATATATAATAAGCACTTATTCTTCTGTTGTTTCAATACCTAACATTATTTTTGGGCAATATTACATATTTCAGGATCATTTAATGATTCAATAGACATTTCAAGATATAATAATCATATAATGATTTAATTTTTGATCACAATTATCAGAAAAAATACAGGATGGTGGTGTAATGATACAAATTCTATATTAAAATGATTCACTTGCATTACAGACAATATTTTGAGCAAACTAAAGTAAATAGTGCACTAATCACTGTATATAACATTATTTGTATCGATTCACCCATCCCTGTTTACATGGAAGAGCTCTAGTTTAGTGATTTGCATGGCTTCTTGTGTCCTCGGACTATGTGATGTGTAGCATGTTAGCTTGTCATCCCCAAGTGACAATGATACTTGTAAGAACCAGTTTATTTGCTGCCATGGAGGCAAGGATTTGTGACTCACTGTGGAAGGACGTTCGCTGAGAGTTTGCTTTCAAGGAGTCTTTTGCGGTCGTTTGCTTGTGGCTGTCAAATTGGGATCAACATTCATTATTACGATATGGCGAAAGTATTAACAGCTGTGATGTCGGTCAAATTCATATCGTCTATATTGTGAAAACCTAACACTTCTCAAATGTTCACTTAATAGCATACAGCAGGGATTTTCAACTAAATTGTTTTGGTAGCCGCATTTCCAGAAAGTTAAGGACCAGGGGGGCTGGATTTCCCCTACGCTTTTTTTGTATTTATTTTGCCAGAGTTGCAGGCGTACCCTTAACCCTGCTGTTTTTAAGAAACCTCTGCAAAAAAAAAAAAAAAAAAGCAAAGATGATTTCTATGACTGCACGCTCATGTTTTTAAGAATCTGTATCAAAAATGTGAGCGTCTCGCAAGTTTATGTGAACTGCATTTATCAAGCCACCAGTTGAATAGACGAAATGATGAGAAGCACGGTATCTCAAATGGAACCTGAAGGAACACTACTAGTATAACTAAAGAAGTTGAACAAATGACTACTGACTGCATCTGAAGTAAAAAAGCTACAGCAACACCTTAATGACATAATCACATTATGGAAAAGAAACATTAAACTTCCAACAAGGAGAGGACTTAAAGGGGTGCCTTGAGGGATTCCTCGGTTATGTAAATCACAAGCTTAGACCCAAGTGTTTTATGTTTGCTAGCAAGGTTGAAATGTCAATGCAAGGATCTGCCGATGTGTCTACAGTGGTCCAAGTTCCTCCATGCAACAGGAGCACTGTGGTGTTTTTAAGAATTTGCTGCAAAAAATGCATCTCCCAAGTTTTGACGTAAGCTCAGGTGTCATTCCTGGGCCGGATTTGGGCCCCAGGCCGCCAGTTAAATAGCACTGGCATACAGTAAATTTTTACTTTTCCAGTCTTTCTGTATCTCTGTTGCAACCTGAAGAGGAAACTCTCTGCTCAGTAGCCACTTTCTTTTGAGAGTATTTTGTTTGCAGCCTGGCAATGCCAATACTTATGTCATCTTAGTCTCATGATGTAGCAATGTGAGCAGCGCCATGAAGAGGGCTGTTTGCATATTTCAGGAGGTGCACCGCCTGCAGAATGAAGCAGATGAAGCCAACAAGCGCTCCACTGTCTTAGAAAGGGACAATCGAAGGTGTGACCTCCAGCTTGCAGACCTGACACAGCAGGTAGGTTTCTCTTTCAAAGAGCTTGTTTGAGGTTATGTTTTTAGATAAAAAAAACTTAAACGTTTTTCTCCCGCCAGGTTCGTGTGCTCCTTATTGAGCTCGAGGAGGCCCGGGGAAACCATGTGGTTCTTGATGAGGAGTTGAGCTCAGTGGATGTCAGCAGCACATCGGAAGTGATCAGTCAACACCTGGTGACTTTCCGAAGTGTGGATGAGTTACAGAAGCAGAATCAGCGTTTACTGGTGGCCCTCAGGGATCTCAGTGAGGCCCAAGAGAACGAAGAGTTGGAAGACTCTGGCAATAAGTATGTTGATACTTTTTAACTATATTTTCAAGTGTTATATGATTCTTCTTCATTGTTTTTCCATGTGTCTTGATATTTCACTTGCAAGCAAGTTCAGGGAGTAACCTCACCTCTATCTCGATTGGCTCCAGCATAGTGTTGAAACATTTCCTCAAAAAACTACTGTTGATACTAAGCTATTCAAGTTTAACGATCACAGGCGCAATGAATTGGAGAAGAGTTTGGAGAACACGCTGGTTGAGATGGAGTCTCTGAGGGAGCAACGCAGCCAGCAGATAAAGATGACTGAATCCATCATGAAGCAAAGGGACATGTACCGGGTGCTCTTGGCCCAAGCTACAGGAGTCAGCTTCCCTCAGCAAGGTAACGATGCTCACTGAGTATATGGAATTGAAAAAAATATTTTTCAAAGAGATTGAATTTTGTGTGCACCCCCGTTAAGAATTACAGTTCGATCTGTATAGCAGTGTTTAAAAGGCTTCATGCCTTTCTGTATAAGGTAAATCACCTGAGGAGTTCACCCTCACGTCTACGCCTCGCCGTTCACCTGCATCCACTCCCACCACGGGGACACCCGCTGCACTTGTTTCCATGGCAACCGATTCCGCTGAAGCGTTGGAGGCCAAGGCAGCCTTGAGACAGGTAAACACAGCTAGGGAACGTTAGCATGTCATGTATTCTCTTCAAATTTAAATGCTACCGAAGTGTTAGCAGGTTATTTAAAACCTGTTTGCCTAATTTACTATTTTAAAGTTCAATGCAGTAATTTACACCACAACTCAGTGTAACCTTGAAGACAACTTATTCATTGCTTGTATATATTGTAAATTTACATGTAAATGAGCTAGTTAATCTTACATGCAAGAGTCATATATAAATTAAACAAAATTAAGTTGCGTAATAAGGTTGTGCAATATAGATAATATATAATATAAATGATAAAAATGTGGCTGACAATAGAGCTTTAATACTTTTATTTTGTGATGATGCAGGTTGACACATTATAGCAGTCTCCCATAAATTTGACCACAATAAAAAAACTAATGCATACTCAAAGCACTGTAGCGTTGTTGCTTTTGCTGAAATCCTTCCACAGTAAAAAGCCACTCCTCAGTCAATAATATTTGCCTCCATGGCGGCAAATAAACTTTCTACATCATCATCTTTGGAGGACAAGGAATAGTTGAAAATGCTAGACTACCGGTACTCATCGTAGTAAAACAAGCTGAACGCAAGCTGGACCTTTTGAATGTAAATAAAGATGGGTGGCTCAATACAAATATTGATAGTAACCATACCAAATATAGTATCAGTATAAGATTGATACGACAGTGGTTAGATTGGTATTGTTTTTATAAATAAATATTTTTTCCCTTTAGTTATTGTTTACAAATTTAAAAAATAAGTCCCTGGATACAGGAGGTGTTGAACGGCACAAATATAAGGATTTAAATCAGAGTAGTAGGAAATAATTCAATTATTTAACTGATATTGTTACACCCCCATCCTGTGTTACTGTCTGATTATCATTGTGATCAAAAATTCAATCTTTCAATGATCGTGAAAATGTTTTGAATAATTATACCGCTGTGACTACTTGGTATTGAATTGATACCCACATTTTTAGTATCGTTCAAAACTGATTTAAAGTAATAAAACAGAAGAATGAGTGTGTCTTACATTTTAAAAGAGGTGTTGATAGACCCATGTTACAACAGAAAGTAACTAGTTATTACCAGAAAATTGTCAAGTAAATTAATAGTAGTTTTGAGAAAATTATATAAGCAGAAATTACGCAATGTGTTACCGAATATGTCAGTAGCCAAAGTATGAGCCTTTGTAACCTGTTTTGAAATTGTTCTATTAACATTTACATACCAAATATTATATTGTGAAAATGTATATAGTTATCACATCGGGCTGCAATATATATATATATATATATATATATATATATATATATATATATATATATATATATATATAGTTATATTTATATATATATATATATATATATAGTTATATTTATATATATATATATAGATATATATATATATAGATATATATATATAGATATAGATATATATAGATAGATAGATATCTATCTATCTATCTATCTATCTATATATGTATATGTATATATATATATATGTATGTATGTAGTTATATAGACTTCAGGCCATATTGCCCAATCCCTATTGTTCACAATACATTATTTGCACAATGCTCCAGGTGGGTGAGTCCTTTTTTAGATTAAATACAACCAACCTTTCATGTGTTTCATCTTAAGCATTTTAGCTAGATGCTTACTGCAAAAAATATTGTCAGTCGCAACACAGCCATGACAGTTGACATGGCAATATCTACACCTTATTTCAGTGCCACTAGATGAATACACTGAAATAAGGATTATACCGAGTACCGCATCCCTAGTGTTTACTACTGTAGTATCTTGTAGCAAACATTTTCACCATGTTTGATCGAGGTAATGTATGTTAACATGACAACTGTCCTTTTGTTCATATATATGATTGCGTTTACCCAAGGTGCTATTGTACAGGTAACCCAGGAAACAATGTCAGGAAAAAAAATTTTTAATTTTTTATCCGCAAACAAACAAAAAGAACACAGTGTGTCTGTCTGCAGAGGTTTTTTTTAGTACATGTTATTTTTTGCAGACAAAAACAAAAAGTCTGATTAAAAAATTGTTATATATATATATATGCCTTTTCTGATTAAATCAGTGGATGTGTTGATTCCCCCAGTCAGGACCAATACAGTCACATAGACATTCTGTGAGTGTCTGCAAGTCCGCATTCGGAGGAGGAATACTGGTGAGCTGCTGCAGATAGTGAAACTAAAGTCTGTCACGAAAGTCTGTGCTCCTTTTTAAAGTTGTTTCAACTTCTATCCTAGTGTTAAGTCATATTTTTTTGATTTTGTTCTTCTGGGCTGCACTTCAGCTCTGTAAGGGGAAAGAGACACATCGCAGATTGAACATTCTTCACTTTGTTAGGAGAAGGACTTTTACGATGGTGGAACGAGATGGTCGCTCTCACAAACAAACTTTCACGCAAACGTACACAAACACACCCACATGGTCACAGAAAATAAAGGCGGATTGTTCCGTGCAAGATTATATCCCTACTGTTTACTATTGTGATAACTTCAAACAGACATTCCACCCATGTTTGATTGAATAAATATGCTAACAGCTGATCACCATGATCAAGCTCAAATTAATTGTGATAAATGATCATGATCACATAATCGCCCAGCCCTACACCAATGTAATGTGAATTGTTTCTACCTGGTTACTATTGATTATATCAGCACATGTGTCATTGTGTTCCAGAGTTCCAGTACACATCCCATTAGAGCAGAATTTATTACTTAGAATAAATTATGATGTGAAAATTGGTATTGTTGCTTGTGCAGCTGCAGGAGGTGTTTTCTTCCTATAAGAAAGAGCGAGTAGAGAGCGACAAGACACTGACCAAGCAAAACGACAAACTTCTGGAACAGCTATCAGACCTCCGCTCCCAGAATGCCAAGACAGCAACACAGCTGGAGTTCGCTTCCAAGAGGTGTGTTATAACACTGAAAGCAGGACCCTTTCTATTTAACTTAATTCGATCACAATTTTAGGTATGAGATGCTACAGGACAATGTTGAGGGCTACAGGAAAGAGATTGCTTCCCTCCGAGAGAAAGAGCAAAAGATGACTAGTGCAACACAGAAGCATGAGCAAACCATCCATACATTAACTGAGGATCTACGAGCTGCTCAGGAAAAGCTTTCAATGGCAGAGGTATTTGTTTACATAACCTAGAGAAACTACCGTGTATATTTTTGTGAAGTCTCACCATTTAACGGTTATTTATTTTCCCCCTAAGGGTCTTTCTGAGGGTCTGCGTAAAGAGAGAGACATGCTTAAGCTGGTTGAGGCTAGATTGAATGAAGAAAAAGAGAAAATCCAGAGCCAGCACCAAAGCCAAAACATGGTGCTGACCAATCTTCAAGCTATTCAGGTAACCGTTGATTATATCACACACTGGCATCCACGCAGTTCACAATATATTTTGTTATGTTTTATAGGCCACGCTTGAGCGCTCAGATACTGACACACGCCAGCGTCTCAACAGTCAGATTGAGAAGCAGGAACAAGAGATTTCACAGCTGCAGAAGAGGTTGGAACAGGAGGTGGAACAGCGGCATTTGCTGAGCAGAAACCAGGAAGTAAGCAATATTTTTGGTCTCTTGTGTGTCTATTTTAGGCCATGGTTTGTCGGACCTAACAGTTTGACTGTTAGGTTTCAAATTTCCTAATAGATTGCACAATTCTAAAACCCTACATTGACCTGTGGTCAGAAAGAATATTCATAATACTCAATGTCCTTGATCTGTTAAGATTCAGGTAATAGAAGCAAAGCGGCAACTGGAGACCCAGGCAGCGCTTCACCAGAGGACGAAAGATATGTTGAATGCTGCAGAAGTAGAGCTTAACTCCCTCAGAGTGCAACAGGGTTGCAGTGAACCACGCCACATCTTGGGCTCCCCCTCCACGCCTGTAACTAGAGGTTGGAGCAAACAAACACACAGTAGATACTATTATATTGAGCAAGATACATCAGTTAATATATATTGCGCACAGAGATGACTATTACCACTCTAGTATACACCAACATTCATCCAGTTCAGCAACACAAATAGTCACTTGACTGGCTTTATACCTTGTAATAATTTGTTTTAGTAATCACATGTATTACCAGACCTATAGTAGGTAGGGTAAACACAGTTTTTGATTTTGTTTGTTTGTTTTTCAACAATTACTGACTTACTCCTGCACTCAGGTTTACAAGTTTCAAGTCAAGAGCGTGAGGATCTTCAGAGTCGCTTGCTACAGGCTGAAACAAGGGCAGAGAATCTGGCAGAGAGCGTCAGGACAACCACTTCCAGCATGGAGCAGTACAGAGCCATGGCTCAGAGTCTGGAGGACTCACTGGAGAAAGAAAAACAGGTGAAGTAAGCTGCAGATCTAAATTTATCTGATATCAGTCCGATACTGGCAAAAAAACATGTATCTGATTTTGTTGGCTTGCATCAATAATTTCCAAGAGATCGCTCTGATACAAGCAGTGTCTTTTCCTGTACAGAGCTGGATAGCCAGTTAATTGCTAAATATCTTCCAATAAGCGCACAAAGTTTGTCTTTTCTTGTATTTTATTGAAATCCTTTACAAAAGGTAAGTATATTAGGTTATGGGCTACACTAATAAGTGTTCTTAATTGAACAATATCGCAGCCTATAACATCTGTGTAGATATAAGCAGGTACCCAATATTTATAGTTGCATGTTACTTACAAATGCAAAACCACCAAGGCAGAAAAAAAGCACATTAGAAAGTTTCCAGTAATAACCATATCGGCATCAACTTACTGCTTCTTGAGTTTAAGTTGATTGATATTTTTGGCTGCTAGGTTTCACACAAAAAACATAGCACTCCACATCAACTACAGGACAGCATAAGTCCATTCCAGACGGTTAAGAATAAATGGGTTAGTCTTATTCAAACCTACCATTGTGCTATGAGTCATTTCACTTGATCAAACCTTTTCTAACATTGCCCACTAAATATACATTCTACTCTATAAGATGATAAAGGTGTATGATTTCTGCTAATATTGTATTGAATTAGATAAATGGTAAACGAGTTGTATGTATGTATATAGCACTTAACTTTACCTGAAACAATTCTTAAACTACTTTACAATATACAGCAGTGGTCCCAAACGTTTTTGTATCCGCGGACCGGTCAACGCTTAATAATTTGTCCCGCGGCCCAGGGGGGGTGTCCTTTTTTTTTTTTTTTTTTTTTCTTCTTTGTCATGAGAAAGGGACGTTTTTGTCATGAAAAAGGGATTTTTTTGTGGTTGGTGCACTATTTGTAAATGTATATTGTGTTTTTTATGTTGATTTAATAAAAAATAAAAAAATCTATTTTTTTTTCTTTTTTTTTTTTTTAAATAAAAAATTCTTCTGCGGCCCGGTACCAATCGGGCCACGGCCCGGTGGTTGGGGACCACTGATATACAGTACATTCACCTATTCACACACTTATAAATATGATCAATATCCTTATCGGCCAATACTCAATGCTCTAATATCTGTATCGTATCAGAAGTGACAATGATGTATTGGGACAACACTAGTAGCCTTTATGGAAACTGGTACTCACATAAGCTGTATACTGTTTATGGTAAAAATGGATTTTATGTATAATGCACTTTATATTTCTGGAATCTCAAAGTGCTACAGAGAGAAGAAGTAAGAGACTAATAAAATGTGATTTAATAAGTATTGTATAGCAACATCAATAAAGAACCAACAGAAGACTTTTTTGCAAAAATAAAACATTTTTATTTTATAAATATAGGTTTTGTTTGTAAGCAGATTTCTAATACAGCAGCAAAATAAGTTTTATGTTTCCCAATAGACCATATTTTCAAATGTTTTTTGTGCAGGTAACCGAGCAGGCCCGTGCATCCATTGAACTTCGCATGAAGGAGGCCGAGGCGCTGCACCGCAGGCTTGAGGAGAAGCTCCTGGATGCAGAAAAAGAAAAACTGAATATCGTAGAGCAAAACATGAAGACCATTGCCTCTTTAAATGAGCAGGTAATCCATTTTATTTGTTATATATCGGTCTGTGAAAATTTTGCACATAATTCTAAAAATAAAAAAAAATGTAATTGCATATTTTTCTCCGTATTAGATGGAGGGTCTTAGAAGGAGTCTAAACAGTACCCAAGCGGAACATCAGGTAGCACTGCAGCGTTTATCCGCTGCTGAAGCCCAGCAGCAACAAGCTTTACATGACAGCCAAGAGCAGGTAAAAAGCAACAATAACGTTTATTGGCCTCTAGATTTTTATCAATCATTCAAGAACTTAGATTGTGTTTAATGATGGTACATTTAGAAATGTCTCTCCCATTTCTAAGGCTAAACTAACGGCCGAAGCTCAAGAGAAGTATGAGCAAGAGATGATACTGCACGCAGCAGATGTGAAGGTTCTCCAGGATGCTAAGACTCAAGTTCTACAGGCGTCTGAGCTTAAACATCAACTGGAGGAAAGATTCCAACGAGTTAATGCTGAGCTAATAGAGGCTAGGATCTCCTGGGGGGAGCAGGAAAAGATCCTCAAGGTAATTTGACCAAACTGGATTAGATGAGTCATGACATTGATGTCTTAAAATTGTGTTCTATTCTGTGATTTCCAAGGAGGAGATGTCCAAGATAGAGAGCAGGTATGATGAGTTGCAGAAGCAGAACACCCTCCTGCACGAGCAAATCCAAGCAATGAGTAGCAAGATGGCTGAAAATTTGCAACGTGGTCCAAGTGTCAGTCCTCTGAACATCTCCCTGTCTGAAGAAGGCAAATCTCAAGACCAAGTCCTTGAGATTCTCAGGTAGGAACTATATTACACAGCAAAACTAATACCGCACAGATAAGGGAATGAGAAGGACAGTAGCTTTTATTTGATGGAGACAACCTGGTAAAGTACCTTTTAAATGATATGAAAGTAAAAAAGACACAAAGTACTTGCAAACCTTTCCCCATTGTGTCACAGGTTTGTGCGGCGTGAAAAGGAGATTGCAGAGTCGCGTTATGAGTTTGCACAAGGGGAGAGTTTGCGTTACCGTGTAAGGGTTGCACACTTGGAGCAAGAAGTAAAAGAACTCCAGGACAGCTTAAGTGCTGCTCGAGAAAAGATGCAGGTATTTTTCTATTCTCCTGATCCATACTGTTACTAATGATTATTGTTTACTGCAGTGTCAAAAAGAATACTTAAAAAATCGGTGGAAGAAGGGTGTTTTTCTCCATTAAATGTTTTGTTGGTTTATCTATACAGTAACAGTCAACATTTTTACACCCTTTCTCATTCACTTATATAAGAGCGTGTGTCAAACAACATTTTGTGGTGTGCAAATTTATTTTTGTGAATTACCGTATTTTTCGGAATATAAATCACAGGTTTTTTCATAGTTTGGCCGGGGTTGCGACAAATACTCTGGAGCGACTTATGTGTGAAATATTTACCACATTACCGTACAATATTAAATAACATTATTTATCTCATTCGCGGAAGAGACGAAGAAAATGTCAGCAATTGTCACACACACGTCAACCAATAGGAATTCGGCGGGGGAGGGTAATGGCAGCTATTAAAACGGATTATTTCAACTTTGGCAGTAACTTATAAAAACTGAGAAGGGCTGAACAAAAATGGCACCGAAAAGGAAATCGTGTACTGCAGATTACAAGCTGGACATAGTGGAATATGCAGCAGAAAACGACAAGAGGAAGCGGCGCATACCTTTGGAGTTGGCAGAGTTGTTTAGAAGCGACATCGAGGAAGAGGATTTCATCGAATTTATCGATTAGGAGTGACAGATTGTTTGGTAAACGTATAGCATGTTCTATATGTTATAGTTATTTGAATGACTCTTACCATAATATGTTACGTTAACATACCAGGCACCTTCTCTGTTGGTTATTTATGTGTCATATAACGTACACTTATTCATCCTGTTGTTCACTATTCTTTTTTTATTTTAAATTGCCTTTCAAATGTATATTCTTGGTGTTAGGTTTTATCAAATACATTTCCCCCAAAAATGCTACTTATACTCCAGTGCGACCTATATATGTTTTTTTTCCTTCTTTATTCATTTTCGGCCAGTGCGACATATACTCCGTAGCGATTTATAATCCGAAAAATACGTTAGTTAAATAAGCTAATATTAGGGATGTGCAGATTGATCGCACATCGAAAAAGTAAATGATCGCAATTGTTGAGTAAGGCCTTTTAATGCTGATCCCTCTCCAGCTGAAACTGTATTTATTTTTAATTACGTGTCTCCATACACAGTGCGGAGCCGCTGGTTTAATCTTAAAATAATCACCTCTGTTATGAAATCTAAGCGTGTTACACACTTGTAGCAAGCCAGTAGCAGGCATGGTAATAGCTAAGCTAACTTTAGACAACAACGAGAAATAATTGCTTGCTAAAGTTGAAGAAGTATAGATGGAACCACAATGCAGGGTAAAGTAAGCAGCAATAAATTAATAAGAGTCTAGAGAGAGAGTAAAATACCTGTTAGTGTGTCAGCATTGTTACAGTCCGTACATGAAATGTAAGAGAAGGGCAGATCGACAAATTATTTGAAACAAAAGTGGTATCAGTATATTACAAATACTATAGATAACTTAGATATTTTTATGTTTTCGAAATATTTTTTTCAGGTTTTGAGGTAACTTGTTTAGTTGTTGGGTATTATTGTTCTAACATGTAGTTAAAGAGAATAAATTTTTCCAAGTAATTAAGTATTGTGTTGATATTGTTACACTCTCAATAGCCCTCACCATAAACAATTTGACAAATTTAGGGGGTCAACTGGTAAAAAATGGATGGATGGATGGATACGGTTAATACATGTGATCGGTATTTGCCGAGCTCACTCGTGGAAGATCGGAATTGGCAGAATAAAACCCTGTTTAGAACATCTCTAAATATAATATCTGAGATTAAACTGAACAATATTGTTTGACCCGAGTCTCTCTTGTTTCAGGTGACTGCAAAGACTTTGGCCCAGCATGATGAGCTGATGAAAAAAACAGAAACTATGAGCATCCTAATGGAGACAAACAAGATGCTTCGAGAGGAAAAAGAAAAATTGGAGCAGGAACTGCAGCAAATCCAAGCTAAGGTATATTTTCTCTTTCTGTAATTGTACGGTGTTTGTATGTTATTTTTTGTTCCAACAATATTCATATGGTTCAGTTAGAACTGAAAGTTGACAAGATACACTGACTCTATCAATCCTTTGGAGGAACTGGTATTTTTAGTTGACTTCTAAAGCTGCATTTCAGAAATTTGCTTCACAATATAGCTTTTACACAGTCTGTGTAGCTAGTAGTTTCTCTAGAATATTTACCATTTATTTTTCAGGTCCAAAAATTGGAGTTAGATGTTTTGCCACTTCGACGGGCAAACACTGAGCTAAGTGAGAAAAGTGGCATGCTGCAAATGGAAAAAAAATTAATGGACGAGGAGATCAAGCGCTGGAAGGCTCGTTCACAGGTCAGTGACACACCTGAATAATCTGTGGGCCACAAATTGTCTAGTTTGCTATACATGTAGTCATGTACGGTGGCCTGGAAGTGCAAAGCACTTATTAGATTTCATTAAACAAATTACAATTAAAGAAAATTAATTAAGAAAAGACAAAACAATCAATAACTTCTCAGTGTTAGCACTAGGGATTTTCAAAATGGGGTCCCAGGGAACCCATCAAGTCATGAAAATGGGGTCCCGCAGTAAATTATTGGGGTCCCACTTTGTTTTAAGCGTTTTGAAAACAAATGGTCAATGTATGCATTATCCTGTTATATTTCACATTGTATATTGTGTTTTGGAAAAAGGTTGTCAAACGTTACATAATTAATCAAAAAAAATAATACAAAAGAAAACAAATATTTATGCATATGTAAATTTATTCAGTTATAAACATTCATTCACTTTTTTCTTTCCTTCATGAATCTAAACTTTACCGCTGCTGGTATTTTTTTTAATTAAGTTGTAGGTGTATTTATTTCAGTATAAAAGTGTAAAAAGTTTTTTTGCTTCGGTCATGAAATTATGATAATTGAGTGCCAGGGCATACATGCATATGACACATTTAATTGATTATTCTCACCTGTATGTAGATCAGCAGTCATTTAAAAAACACCACATCTACACTTTCCTCGCAAATAATGCCAACAAACTTAGAATTTCACAAGTTATTTTCAATGTCATTTAATACATTGGCACTCAATGCCTCTTCAAACAAGTTTTCCTCATGGTTGCATTTTTACAATAGTCAGTTCAAAGACACTCAAATTAAAGTTTTTTACGTTTGCCTGTTACTTGAAACACTGGTCTTTCACTGTTCTTTGCACTCTGAAAATACCTCTTGGTAGTAATAAATAGGATTACAACATTTGAGCATTAGGTTTGTGTTTCTTTACAGTTATTTATAGTGATTATCCTTAACATAAGTAGCCCCTAATTTTCTCCACTGACGCATTTTTCCAAGCCATCTTTTTTTTTTTGTTACACTGCAATAATATCGTACAATGGCCTTAATGCCGTGATAATATCATACTGTGAGATTTGAATACATTTACATCCTTAGTAAATACATTTTGCTACTATTACTATTGCCGTACCATTTATTCATTGTTTCGGATTTTTCCAGTATTTGGTTAACCAACAGAGAGATTCAGAACCGGAGAAGCGTCTCCATTCTGAGGAGGCACACCTTAAACGTATCCAGCAACTCACTGAAGAGAACAGCAAGATCAAAGCAGAGGTTACTAGGTGAGTAATTTATACTATTAATGCTTGTACACATCTATTTAAAGGGCTCATATTATTATTTAGTTTTCTACATTTTCAACATTTCCTTGTGGTCTACAACATGTCATGGTGGTTCTTTGGTCCAAATTTTGCATATATTTTGTTTTATTATGTTAAGGCCGCTTTCTGGGTGTCTCTTCAGAATGCACCATTTTTGTGCGTTCTAAATACGTGCTTAAGCCCTCCTCAAGGACAAGCCTCCTTTAACTGCGTCTCCACTTAGTCAGCCATTTTGTAGTTTTTATATCGAATCTACTGACAAGTTAGAACTATACTCTACTTTTTATTAGAAATGGCAGCATTTTAGCATGCATGTACGAGCCGGTCTTCGCCACAACAAGAAGATAGAGAAAAATAAGCAACTTTTTGACTACAACTGGTTAAAAATGGCAGACATAACTCTTCGATTAAACCTCTACCATACATCTGCTGATGTAACTACCAACAGCTAAGAAAATGTGTTTTTTAGTATGATCTCTTTAACTTCCACAAATTCACAATTACAATTTGATACTTAATATCTGAGTTATTGTGTAGAAATAACTACTTTGAACCAAAGATATTAAAATTCAATATGTTGGTACATTTGCAATTCGTAAAAATTTTGCCCAATGCAAACTATAACCTATTATAATTATTATAACCTATAACAATTCTTAACAAAAGAGGAGAAATATAACCTTAGGGGAAAAATGAAACTTAAAACGTGTATATGCAAGTACAACACTGAAGCTTTGAGCATATTTTATCGATCCATTCATTTTCTACCGCTTGTCTCATTTGAGGTCATGGGGCTGCTGGGGCCTATCCCAGCTGCATTTGGGCGGAAAGCAAGGTACACTCTGGACAACTCACAACCTCATCGCAGAGCCCACACGACAAACAACATTCACACTCAATGTGAAATTAAATCATGGAATGGATTAAGGAAATAAGTCAATGTACTAATATGATCTGGTAAACCAAACAACAAACTCAAATGTTTACAAAGTACAAAGAGGAAATATCCTGATAAACATCATGACCCTTCCTGAAAATGAGATAATCTTATTAATCTCATTATTTGAATCAAAATGTACTTACCGGTAACTGTTTATTTATAATAACTGTTGTATTTAATATTCATTTATTTAAATTGTGTTGCAAATTGAGAACAGGAAGTGAACAAATATGTTAATAATTGCTATGAAGTGAAAAAGCAGTAAGCTCCTTTTCTTATTCAGGAAAAAGGAGCTTAAGGAGTTTCACTTCTTCCTATTCCTTATCGGACATGCATTGAGAAAATGGAAATATTTGATGTGTCATAATTGTAACTGTATGCATGTTCGAAATAAACTTAAAAAACAATTCAACTTTTGGCTGTTCTAACTCAAATCAATGAAGTCATTAAATATGTGCTTAATTTCCTAATTTGTTCCAATGTCTCAACATCTGTTTAGGGCCAGCAATATCACAACGTCTCAACAAAGCCAAATTCAAAACCTGCTTGACGGTTTAAATAAGTTAACTGATGAGAGAAATTTGCTGAAAGAGGAAATAACAAAAAAGACTGTAGAAATCCAGGAGAAGATAAAGAATTGTACCCAAGTCAGGAAGATTGCGCGCCGCTACAGGACACAATATGAAGAGCTCAAAGTACAACATGACAGGGTGAGCGGTCTGAAGACTAAGTAACACAGTCCACCACTTACATTCTCAAATCACAATTGAACTTTCTTGTTGCACTGCTTAAAGGTGGTAGCTGAGGCTGCGGGCCCATCCAAAGAAGAGGAGACTCGTCAAGCATCAGTTCAGGAACTGCAAGGCCTTAGAGACTCTCTGAGCCAAGCTGACACCAGGATTAAAGACCTGGAGGGACAACTAGAGAACATCAATCGGGTCAGTCGTCCAACATGTTCTTTCTCACTTTGACAGATTGTATTTCACAGGGACAAACCAGGCAGATACTAGGATTGTCCCGATCCGATATTGATAATAGTCCAATATCAGCAAAAAAAAGTAACTGATTATATTAGCTCACATCTAAAGGCTCCAATATAAGCACAGATACAAGCAGTCCTGTAGTGTGTTTACTTGTGCAAAGCTCAACAGTAGGTCAACATCTAATTGTCCTCAATGAGCACAGAAGTTTGGTCTGTCGTTGTATTTTAATCAAGTAATTTAGAAAAGGTAAAAATGGTAGGTTATATGCTACTAAGAGCTAGCAGAGACACAACCGTTAAGCCCACAAACTAGACATACTGTATATAGGAAGTGTCCCTAAGTGAACAACAATTCAATCTAAAACACCACATTTGTCATTATGAACAAGTATTGAATAATTAGAGTTGAATATTACTTACAAGCTGTCCAAGTCTGAAATGTATTTGAAAGTACCCAGTAAAAAAACGCCTCAACTTCCTGTGTCATGACTTCAGTCGTCATCATTTACTTTTTATTCTTTTCATGAAAATTAATACATACAAGCCACGTACAGTTGACACTTTCATTGTTTTTTGTTTCTTATACATTTCCATGATCAGAAAGGAGCAGATGGAAGAATTATATAACTTTATAAGGAGTTTATTTGACTGTAATCTGTCAAAGAATGTTTTTTCATACCAACCATGTTAATTGGCAACACTAAATTGGCCCTAGTGTGTGAATGTTGTTCTGAGTAATTTCACTCGATCAAACTTTTTATAACATTCCACACTACAAAACAACATAAATATATACTGCATATATTGTATCGTATTATTGAACAACCCTAACGGATACCATGCACTTATAATGTGCTTATGCCACAGATTAGAACTGTTTTGCTTGAATCAAAAGGATACAGCCAATGCCGTGCTCACTTCTCACATAATCAATCATGTTGCTAAGTTATCGCATATTTCTCCCAAACCAAAATGTGCATTAAGCCCACCAGATGGCAACAAAGACCAATAGATGATTTATAGTTTAGTTTAAGTTTTATCGACTGTTATACCGTCTACTTACCAGTAAAGCATGTGGATAGGCCAAAACAGATAAAAAATGTAAGGAAACAATATTTATTAAAAATAAAAAAAGCTCTGAAGTTTTGGTAAAACGTCTTATTAAAATAACTGATACTGAGATATGTTTCTACCCTCTCATTGAAGTACTATTATCTCTGCAAAGAGTACATACATTTATTTGTAAGACAAACGGGAAAAATATGTAGTTATATATGCACTTTGTCTTCTTGGCCTGTTACAGGTGGTTGCAGAGCGTGATGCAGAGATGCACATTGTACAGGAACAGTCAACCAGGTTGCAGACAGAGCTGAACAGACTGAGGCAAGAACTGCAGGATAAATCTTCTCAGGAGGACACCTTGAGAAAGCAGATGACCGACAAAGAGGAGAAGACCAAGAAGGCTTTAGTTCTTGCCAAACAAAAGATCAGCCAGATCACAAGTAAGACGGTATTCCTTCCAGTACCTTTCGTGATAATGCCATCCATCCATCCATTTTCTACCGCTTATTCTCTTTGGGGTCGCGGGGGGCGCTAGTGCCTATCTTAGCTACAATCAGTCGGAAGGTGGTGTACACCCTGGACAAGTCTCAGTGATAATGGTTATTATAACTTGTAGGATGTTTTTTTTTTTTTACAAAACACCAAGTGAAGAAATTATTGTTAAAAAAAAATTTGCGCATGTGTGTTTTAACTCCTATTTGTATTGTTCATTAACATGGAAAATAATGTAAAATGTGCATCGAATTTCAAAATAAATACAGAACTCCAAAATAAGATACTAGAAACACAGTAAGTTCAAAGAACTTACTGTGTAAAAAAGTACATGATCATCTTACATTCTGATTCTTTATTGTTGATCCTCTGGCTGACCGAGGACTCAATCCCTTGACAGGGAACTGCACTTTTTTGGAATTTTGTCTATTGTTCACGATAATTATGAAAGACATGACTATGGATGTTTTTTTTTAATGCATTCTAACTAGTAAATAACGCATGAGTGAGTGAAAAAAAAGCATTTGTTTTAATGCATTCCAACTCGTAAATAACGCATGAGTGAGTGAAAAAAAGCACGTCTACTAGATGCCCAAATACGTATTGCACCAATACATTTTGGATTTAATTAACAAATATTTTATACAATTTTTTTTACCATAAAACTCACACAACAGTGGCGGTACAATAACTTAAAAGTTTTATTTTTGCGCCTGGCTTAGCAGTCCATTTTGTCTCTTTGTAGCTTGTAGGTTTGATGTAAGCTACCTCGCTACATGAGTCTAAATATAGCTTAAGCTACGTAGCTCAAAAAGTAACTAAATTACCACCAAGTTACTGGCAAATGTAGTTAAGCTACATAGTTTACCTACATGTAACTTATTACTGCACATCACTGCAAACTGACTCGTACACGCATATACATCCGCTGCTGTTGCCATTTGTAATACAAGTTAGCGAATAGTTTTATCTTGATCTGTCAGTAGACTTGCTATGGAAGTGCTAAAACTACAAGAAACATGACGAGGGGAAGACTCAGGGTGGAGCCACCTAAATAAGACCGCCCAAAAACGGCGCATCCTAAATAGAGTCAGAAAGCAGCTTGAAAATGTTCTATAAAACATTATCTATTCAACATGTTCACCAAAGAATCACCATTACATTTATTATAGACCACAAATACGTGTTTTAAATATATATATTTTTTAAATCATATTACCCCTTTGTGTATCATTGGAGGATAAGGTTAAACTTGTTACACACTGAGTAGGGGGGAGTGGGGTGGCGTGCCTCAGTTGGTAGAAGGGCTGTGCTAGCAAATTCAGGGTTGTAGGTTCGATTCCAGCTTCCACCATCTAGTCACTGCCGTTCTGTCCTTGGGCAAGTCACTTCACTCACCTTTCTCCCAGTGGCAAGTACCTACACTGGTGTTTGAATATACAGGACTACCTTGAAAAAGAGATTCTTAATCTGAATGGGACTTTCCCGGGGTAAATAAAGGTTTAAAAAAAGAAGCTAGGAGCAGATATGCTAATCATCAAGTTAGCCACTAAAGTAGCTAGAAACGACAGAAGAAATAAGTGCACAGTAAAATTTAAGAAGGTTGATGGAACCATGTTGCAGCAGAAAGTAGGGAGCTAATAACAAGAGATTAAAACATTTATGAATAAGAGTACAAAGAGAAGTTCACATAAAAACAACTGAAAAAGCACCAGGGTCTGCTTGTGTGTGTAGCAGCCAAGAATAAACAACATTTAAGGGGAGGGTGAATGGATCCATTAATAGGTGGTGTCGGTACCAAGGTTAGTAATAGTAGATGATTGATACTAGAGTGATTACGGTAGATCAATATTTTCTATTCATATGAAATGTTTTTTTGTTAATGTTTTACAAATTCAGGGAAGTACTTTAAGTCCCTAGACAGAAGGACATTGTGGGCAAAAACTAAAGGATATAAAAGAGTAGGGAGTGTTTTTTGTTGTTGTAATAATTGGCCAAACAATTGAATGTACCGTAATAAAAGACAATAAGGAACTACTTTAAATATTATGTTGATATCAGTAATGGCACTCACTGCAAAAATAATTTTAAAAGAATGTACAGGTATTAAATTTGATCTGTATTGGAATTGGTATTGGCTGATCTCACACATGGATGATTAAAATTGGCAGCATAAAACCCTAAACCCATCCTAATTTCTTATGGATTATTCACCCCATCGTGTACTGTTTTTTTATTTTTTATATCATACATGCCTTTGTCACCTAGACACCAAAGACGAGATCCAGCGGGAAAATGAGGAGCTAAAGCAGCAACGTGAGGAGTTAGAGGTGCGTGTAAGCGCTATAAAGTCTCAGTACGAGGGACGCTTTAACCGACAGGAGCGAGAACTGAGAGAACTGCGAGGTCAGCAAGAGAGACAAGAGCAAAGAGATGAACCCGCTGAAGCGGGTCCAAGTAAGGTGAGTCTTTTCTCCAAAGAAAAGTCTTTTAATTTTTTTTTATTTTTATTATTATTATTTTTTTTACTATTGTAAAGAAAAAATACAGTTAGTTTATATGACGATATCTTTTGTGTGGTTTTAGACTCAGGAGCAGCAAAGGAGCACGGAACAGAGACAAATCAGTCTCAAGTCAACCCCCGCTACAGAGAGGGGCAGGTATGATGCACAAATACTGGAAAAGCACTACAGCTGCTACCTAGTGAACTATTGGATCCAATGCAACAGAGTGATTGAGATGAACTCTGCCTTATTTTATTTTGTCAGTGCAAGCACCTCTGAGCCTCCAACTGCTAACATAAAGCCGACACCTGTAGTAGCCACAGCCGGCAAGCAAGCTGTTAACCCAGGCAACAAACCCACTCCAAGGGCAAGCATCAGGCCCATGATCACACCTGCCACTGTGCCCACCCCAACCCCCACAGCTACTGTCATGCCCACCACACAAGCTGAGACACAGGAGGGTGAGTTTTACACAATAGCCAAAGTCATTTGTTTATATACTGTAAATATGGCTGTCAAAAAATAATATCGTGTAAACTAATGTGGATAATCACAAAAAGTGTTGTCCTGATACCAATAATTTGGTACTGGTACAAAAATTTATTTTGATACTTTTTAATTTTCAAAATAAAACGAAACCACAAAAAATCCTAATTGGGTGTGTTTTAACAAAAAATATTTTACATTAAACATATGTTTTTTATCGCAATCTAAGAACAAGTTTGTCATTAAATAACATTGAACATACTTAACAATTTCTCTTTTAGTAAAAAGTAAGTTAACAGGTTAAAAAGCTTCCTAATTTAGCCACTAGCCTATGCAGTCACATATTGTGTCATTTCTGATTGTATTATTTTGTCAAGGTTATGAGGGAAATGCAGTAAAAATGTATGGATCTCTAATATACTTTTCATTTACTCTTGATATCTGGTTTATAAGCCAAAATACAATGTAGAATGTATCCATCAGTGCGAAGACTGATGTATACATGTATACGGAGACTTCAGCTGTGTTTTTTTTCTGGCTAATTTTACTTCTAAATACACTACAAAGGGATTATACATAAAACTGTTGGAATGTTCTGAGCACATAAATTCAAGTTGAATTTTTTTTTTCAATTTTCCATTGTCATTTTGGAAGTAGCATCCACATATTTGTGAAATTTTTAAGTTAATTTAAATTATGCAAGTATGTATTAACCTGTAATTAGCCATGACTAATCCAAATTCAAATCTGTGATTAATCTGATTGAAGAAAATAATTGTTTGACAGCAATAATCCATCCATCCATCCATCTTCTTCCGCTTATCCGAGGTCGGGTCGCGGGGGCAGCAGCCCAAGCAGGGAAGCCCAGACTTCCCTCTCCCCAGCCACTTCGTCTAGCTCTTCCCGGGGGATCCCGAGGCGTTCCCAGGCCAGCCGGGAGACATAGTCTTCCCAACGTGTCTTGGGTCTTCCCCGTGGCCTCCTACCCGTTGGACGTGCCCTAAACACCTCCCTCGGGAGGCGTTCGGGTGGCATCCTGACCAGATGCCCGAACCACCTCATCTGGCTCCTCTCGATGTGGAGGAGCAGCGGCTTTACTCTGAGTTCCTCCCGGATGACAGAGCTTCTCACCCTATCTCTTAGGGAGAGCCCCGCCACATGGCGGAGGAAACTCATTTCAGCCGCTTGTACCTGTGATCTTATCCTTTCGGTCATGACCCAAAGCTCATGACCATAGGTGAGGGTGGGAACGTAGATCGACCGGTAAATTGAGAGCTTTACCTTCCGGCTCAGCTCCTTCTTCACCACAACGGATCGGTACCATGTCCACATTACTGAAGACGCCGCACCGATCCGCCTGTCGATCTCACGATCCACTCTTCCCCCACTCGTGAACAAGACTCCTAGGTACTTGAACCCCTCCACTTGGCGCAGGGTCTCCTCCACTCCACCCTTTTCCGGGAGAGAACCATGGACTCGGATTTGGAGGTGCTGATTCTCATTCCGGCCGCTTCACACTCGGCTGCGAACCGATCCAGTGAGAGCTGAAGATCCCGGCCAGATGAAGCCAACAGGACCACATCGTCTGCAAAAAGCAGAGACCTAATCCCGCGGCCACCAAACCAGAACCCCTCAATGCCTTGACTGCGCCTAGAAATTCTGTCCATAAATGTTATGAACAGAATCGGTGACAAAGGGCAGCCTTGGCGGAGTCCAACCCTCACTGGAAACGTGTCCGACTTACTGCCAGCAATGCGGACCAAGCTCTGACACTGATCGTACAGGGATCGGACTGCCACAATAAGACAGTCCGATACCCCATACTCTCTGAGCACTCCCCACAGGACTTCCCGAGGGACACGGTCGAATGCCTTCTCCAAGTCCACAAAGCACATGTAGACTGGTTGGGCAAACTCCCATGCACCCTCAAGAACCCTGCCGAGAGTATAGAGCTGGTCCACAGTTCCACGACCAGGACGAAAACCACACTGTTCCTCCTGAATCCGAGGTTCGACTATCCGGCGTATCCTCCTCTCCAGTACACCTGAATAAACCTTACCGGGAAGGCTGAAGAGTGTGATCCCACGATAGTTGGAACACACCCTCCGGTCCCCCTTCTTAAAGAGAGGGACCACCACCCTGGTCTGCCAATCCAGAGGTACCGCCCCCGATATCTACGCGATGCTGCAGAGTCTTGTCAACCAAGACATCCCCACAGCATCCAGAGCCTTAAGGAACTCCGGGCGGATCGCATCCGCCCCTGGGGCCTTGCCACCGAGGAGCTTTTTAACTACCTCAGCAACCTCAGCCCCAGAAATAGGAGAGTCCACCACATATTCCCCAGGCGCTGCTTCCTCATAGGAAGACGTGTTGGTGGGATTGAGGATGTCGTCGAAGTATTCCTTCCACCTATCCACAACATCCGCAGTTGAGGTCAGAAGAACACCATCCGCACCATACACGGTGTTGACAGTGCACTACTTCCCCTTCCTGAGGCGGCGGATGGTGGTCCAGAATCGCTTCGAAGCCATCCGGAAGTCATTTTCCATGGCTTCCCCAAACTCTTCCCATGTCCGAGTTTTTGCCTCTGCGACCGCTGAAGCTGCACACCGCTTGGCCTGTCGATACCTGTCCACTGCCTCTGGAGTCCTATGAGCCAAAAGAACCCAATAGGACTCCTTCTTCAGCTTGACGGCATCCCTCACCGCTGGTGTCCACCAGCGGGTTCTAGGATTACCGCCACGACAAGCACCAACTACCTTGCGGCCACAGCTCCGATCAGCCGCCTCCGCAATAGAGGTGCGGAACATGGTCCACACTCAATGTCCAGCACCTCCCTCGTGACATGTTCAAAGTTCCTCCGGAGGTGGGAATTGAAACTTTCTCTGACAGGAGACTCTGCCAGACGTTCCCAGCAAACCCTCACAATGCGTTTGGGCCTGCCAGGTCTGTCCGGCATCCTCCCCCCACCATCGCAGCCAACTCACCACCAGGTGGTGATCGGTAGAAAGCTCCGCACCTCTCTTTGCCCGAGTGTCCAGAACATGAGGCCGCAAATCCGATGACACAACTACAAAGTCGATCATGGAACTGCGGCCTAGGGTGTCCTGGTGCCAAGTGCACATATGGACACCCTTATGTCTGAACATGGTGTTCGTTATGGACAAACTGTGACGAGCACAGAAGTCCAATAACAAAACACCACTCGGGTTCAGATCCGGGCGGCCATTCTTCCCAATCACGCCTCTCCAGGTTTCACTGTCGTTACCAACATGAGCGTTGAAGTCCCCCAGCAGAACAAGGGAATCACCCGAGGGAGCACTCTCCAGTACTCACTCGAGTGTACCCAAAAAGGG
Organism: Nerophis ophidion; assembly: GCF_033978795.1. Lineage (NCBI taxonomy): Eukaryota > Metazoa > Chordata > Actinopteri > Syngnathiformes > Syngnathidae > Nerophis > Nerophis ophidion. The sequence goes on along the minus strand of NC_084632.1, from coordinate 23,767,390 downwards.
TGGGTACTCTGAACTGTTGTTTGGTGCGTAAGCGCAAACAACAGTCAGGACCCGTCCCCCCACCCGAAGGCGGAGGGAGGCTACCCTTTCGTCCACTGGGTTGAACTCCAACGTGGAGGCTTTGAGCCGGGGGGCAACGAGAATTGCCTGCCCAGCCCGTCGCCTCTCACTGCCGGCCACGCCAGAGTGAAAGAGAGTCCAGCCCCTTTCAAGAGAAGTGGTTCCAGAGCCCTTGCTGTGCGTCGAAGTGAGTCCGACTACATCCAGCCGGAATTTCTCTACTTCGCGCAATAGCTCAGGCTCCTTTCACCCCAGTGAGATGACGTTCCACGTCCCAAGAGCGAGCTTATGTAGCCGAGGATCGGACCGCCAAGTGCCCTGCCTTCGGCTGCTGCCCAGCTCACATTGCACCCGACCTCTATGGCCCCTGCTATGGGTGGTGAGCCCATTGCAGGGGGGACCCACGTTGCCTCTTCGGGCTGTGCCCGGCCGGCCCCATGGGTACAGGCCCGGCCACCAGGCGCTCGCCAGCGTGCCCCACCTCTGGGCCTGGCTCCAGAGGGGGGCCCCGGTGACCCGCGTCCGGGCGAGGGAAATCTGGGTCCTTTGTTTTTACTTTTCATAGAGGTTTTCGACAGCAATAATATCAACCCAATCTTAAAACTCCAGTCTGCATCAGATTCAAGTCTTTAAAGAAAGTGTCAAAACTATTAAAATTCATGATCATTAATATTACTGTAAACAGTATGGAAAAATTAGCAAAAAACAATTCAAAAGCAGAGGTGGGTAGTAACGCGCTACATTTACTCCGTTACATTTACTTGAGTAACTTTTGGGATAAATTGTACTTCTACGAGTAGTTTTTATGCACCATACTTTTACTTTTACTTGAGTATATTTATAGAGAAGAAACGCTACTTTTACTCCGCTCCATTTATCCACATTCAGCTCGCTACTCGCTACTTATTTTTTAATCGATTCTATTAATGTTTGATTTGGTTTATGACGGAGCTTCAAAGTAGGATCTGCGCATGCCTGCGTTTCACCAATCACATGCAGTCACTGGGGACGTTGGACCAATCAAACAGAGCCAGGCGGTCACATGACCCGACTTAAACAACTTGAAAAACTTTTTCGGGTGTTACCATTTAGTGGTCAATTGTACGGAATGTGTAATGTACTATGCAACCTACTAATAAAAGTTTCAATCAAGCAATCAATCAAAAGTGTAAAGGAAAAAAGACACTTTTTATTTCAACCGTACTTCCCGTCAAAAGCCTAAAGACTGATCGCACAGTTCCTGTCTTCACAATAAAAGCGCTGCTCAATCGTACCTGCGCTGACAAAATAAGAGCCTCCGAAAGCCAGCACAAACAAGCTAGCAAGCTACGGAGTTTGCCGCCAATGTATTTCTTGTAAAGTGTATAAAAACGAATATGGAAGCTGGACAAATAAGATGCCAAAAACCAACGACTTTCATGTGGTATTAGACAGAAAAGAGGAACTTTTTTTCTCCTCCATTTGAAAAAGTGGACGTTATCAGCACTAAAAGGCAAGTTATCAGAATCAGGTAATACACCAACTTATATTCTTGTCTTCATGAAAGATAGGAATCTACGTGTTAAACATGCATGTATATTCATTAAAACACCCTTAACATGTCAACAAAAACGGCAAAATAAATAAATATGAATTATATACTGTATATATATATATATATATAAATATGATATGTGTGTGTATGTATATATTAGGTAAATCACCTCGACTTGGTCATTTATTAAGTAATTGATAAACGTTGAAAAACTTATTGGGGTGTTACCATTTAGTGGTCAATTGTACGGAATGTGTACTGTACTGTACAATCTACTAATACAAGTTTCAATCAATCAATGAATTAATTTTTTTTATTTTAATGTATTATTATTTAAAATATATTATTGTTTTAGTTGCTTAAGAGATATTCATGGCTCTGAATTTGCTCATTGCTATTTTTATGTTTGTGTGCATTATTTGTTGACGTAATCAGGTTACTCATCAGTTACTCAGTACTTGAGTAGTTTTTTTACAACATACTTTTTACTTTTACTCAAGTAAATATTTGGGTGACTACTCCTTACTTTTACTTGAGTAATAAATCTCTAAAGTAACAGTACTCTTACTTGAGTACAATTTCTGGCTACTCTACCCACCTCTGTTCAAAAGTCACTGATGCAGATTTAAATCATTCCATCAAATCTGTTTTTTAGAAGAAAAAACTAAGTTTTTTTTTGGTTTGCAGAAACTGTAGAATCACTCACAACCACGAAAGAATAAGCAACTATATTATTCCTAACTATTCTCACACTCAGAGCCAGAAATTTTCTGCAGTTGGTCAGTAAAATGTTAACAATTTCGCTATTACTATGTGATGTCCATTAAATCAAATGTATTTTTCCTCAATTATTCTGCAGCCATGCAGACTACAGAGGGTCCACCCGTGGAGCATGTGACCGTGTATGGAAGTGCCAGTGGTTCTGTGCGCTCAGCAAGCCCCAACATCCAGACAACTTTAGCGAGCCCCATGTTGACTGTGCAGCAAACCCAGACACAGGCCACAGCCTTTGTCCAGCCAACCCAACAGCAGAGCGTCACCCATGCAGAGCCGCTCAATCAGGAGCCGCCGCCTGTGTTAATTGAAGCAACGCCGAGCTCGCAGGTGGAATGGCCTTCAACATCTTCCACTACTGCTGTGTTTGGGACTGGTGAGAAGAAACTAAATTAATTTCAAGTTTAGTAGAGGACAAAAAGTTGTATTTTTGTTTTGGCAAACACATATTTGTGTTATTTAAACCTCTTTATCTGGGATGTGTCTACATATACTGCTTTACGTCTAGTTTCAGCCACACAAGGATCTTCCTCGTTGTCCAAAAGGCCCCGTGAAGAGGAGGAAAGTAGCAGCACTGTGGTCACAGACACAGAGGCCCTTCAGGAGGACACATCCAGGGCTCCCGTGCCAAAGAAGCTACGCATCATTCAGAGAGTGGGTCTGGAGGTGAGCGTTTTGGCCAGATGACAAACCTCGGTTGGCGCTTTGTTTGAAATTCTATCAAATAAAAACATGCTGTCATGTGTTATCTTTAGGAGGAGATGATAGTTGATGACAGTGCTGAGGCTGAGGGGGTGGTGCCAACAGACAGTCAAGACGGTGCAGAAACCAGTCAGGTATGTTAGTAACATAAAATAATGATCAATACAATTGCTAACCTTTTGTTTTCAGACACATTTACTTTTACATAATGTAGATTAGGTGTGGTATTAGTCAACAAATGTCACCTGTATTTTATTTTATTAAACTTTCTTAAAGCTATAAACAAGACTAGGGGTGTCCCTGTACAACTTTGAACTTCAGCTGATATTGAAGCCTTTAGTATTTACCGATACCTACCAATATGGATCCTATACGATATCAACACGAGTCATACATTTTGTTTTGAGGAATGTTAAAATGGCTTGATGAAGTTAAATTACACCAAGAAAAAAGTAAGTATGAAAAACAATGGCCTATTCTAGTGGTGTCCCAAACCGATATTGATATCGGTCCGATATCAACAAAAAAACAAATATCGGCGTGTATTTAAAATCTACGCTATATAAGCGATACTGCAGTGTGTTTACTTGTGCAAAGGTTGATAGTTCGTTCACGGCCAAATGTCCCCCAATAAGCACACAAGCTTGGTTTTTTCTTGTATTTTTATTATTTACTAAAGGTAAACATGGTAGACTAATGGCTACTAGGAGCTAACAGCGACACAACAGCTAAGTACACAATCTAGTCATAGAGTTTAAACAATGTTGCAGTGTAAAACACAACTTTTGTCAATATAAACAATTATATAAATATCCAGTAACAAATGTGTCCTCGCCATTCAACTTCCTCTGCTATGCCTATAATTTAATGAATCATTGTGACCACCAGGTGTTGTCAAAACACATTAACACTCCATTTCAAAGTGTAAATCTTTCGTAAGGTTAGTGTTTTTCATACCTACCACGGTTTTCTTGAGTATTTTCACTTGATTCAAACATTTTTTTAACATTTAAGACTTCAAAATAATATCTGGTTTATAAGCCAAAATACAATGTAGAATCGAATTGATATTGGTATAAGCAAACAATCAAGGTCCCAATATCATATCAGAAGTGGGAAAAGTCATTTTAGGACACCCCTAATATATTTATAATATAACATCCACAATGGACTTATGCTGTCTTTAAGTTGAAGTGGAATAGTAATTGTTCTTTGGCGACACCTAATAGTCTCAATATTTCATGATGCAGTACATTATGGTTGAATGATGGCGGCACATTAGGTACTGGATACATTCAATTACGTCTCTGCCTTGGAAGACTTTATATATGTAAGTATTATACTACCATAATTATTTGATATTTGTCTTGAAGGACAAGTGTCAGGTTTTAGACTGCATTATTGCTCAATTAAGGACACTAATTACTTCCGAGATTAAAACATGACAAGATTTTTTTTTTACAGAAAATCTTTTTCACACGATGCATGCAGAAGTTTGGTTTGTTTTTTAATTGTCAAAAGCAAGTCTGTCTGGCAGTGTGCAAATAATTGGAAACGTACAATTAGTGATAACCTACTCAGTGGCCTAGTGGTTAGAGTGTCCGCCCTGAGATTGGTAGGTCGTAAGTTCAAACCCCGGCCGAGTCATACCAAAAACTAAAAATGGGACCCATTACCTCCCTGCTTGGCACTCAGCATTAAGGGTTGGAATTGGGGGTTAAATCACCAAAACTGCTCCCTTCACCTCCCAGGGGGTGATCAAGGGTGATGGGTCAAATGCAGAGAATAAGTTCGCCACACATAGTGTGTGTGTGACAATCATTGGTACTTTAACTTTAACCTTAATTAGGCACACACCAAACCGAGCGCTAGTAAACATAGTTTTGGCGTTTCCTGCACAACACGCCTTGTATATGCCCAAGCAGTAGCAGGCTAAACTGTCAATCATTGATGCAACATAAGAGCAAACACTGGATAATTTTCCCCAGCAGTAAGACGGCACTGCAGAAGCCCAGATAATAAGCAATACAGCCGAATCATTGATACACTTGACAGCTGTGACATCAGACATGCAGAAGAATCCCGCAAAGCTCTTTATGAAAAATACATTAAATTATATTTACTTTATTTTAACTTCTACAATTTTTCATGTTAGTCTTTATTTAGAAAAACAAGCATTAAACAGTGTTTGTTCTGGCCTGTTTTAGACAGAAGAACTTGCAGCACTGGATGAAGAAGACGAGATGGCAGCCTCGCAGTCTACCTCTATGTACCAAGAAGTTGCATTGACACAAAGTGAAACTCCTGAGCAGCAGCTGGAAGTAATCGTCATAGTCACCGACACTGAGAGTGAGGAAAACCCAGAAGACGGAGCTGAAGAGGATGACGAGCAGGTAAAATAAACAGCTTTACAGCAACAGCATTCTGGTTTCAAATCACAGCTTATGCCTAATTGTGTTGAGTTTGCAGGCTTGATTGTAAGTCTCCATTTGACGTTCCTGTGTTTTTATCTCTTCAACGCAGGACTACGATGAAGGAGATGAGGAGGAGGACGATGATGAAGAGGAGGAAGAGGAGGAGGAAGAAGATGATGACGGGGGTATGGGAGAAGGAGAGGAAAGTAACGAAGGGAGTGGAGAAGGCAACGAGGCCTACGAAGGAGATGACATAGAGGTTTGATTAGCAAAAATGCGTCATGTACTCATAGTGACAGCTTTGACATGTACACTCACCCACACGCTTGCCATTTCCAGTAGATATGTTAAACCATCCCACACTTGGGTTTTTTCTTTACAACTCAAGTACAATTTTCCATTCCTTTCCTAGAAGAACTTCAGCCTTGTGTCATAGTGTTGTCGCTCTAATTCACTAGTTTATATACGTCTTGGTTGCTGCGCCACATGAGTCAGTGTCTGCAACAGGGCGATTTGCGGCTTCACTTCTAATGCGCTTGTGTGAAGGTGGCTTGATAATCTGCAAATAGCGACTCATGTTGTTTTTGTGTAAATTGACTGTTATGTAATAAAAGTTTTACTGTTACGAGCTCTGCTGGAAAGAAAAAATGCATGCCAGCTCAAACTAAATGACTACCATTGAAAAGCAAGCACCAAGTCAGTAGTTAGACCTTTAGAACTCCAATACAAACAAAACAAAAGGTTCGCTAAGGAGAAAATCAAAAGGAGATAGTTTCTTTTAAAGGTACTTTAGGGCATTTTATGCACATGAGATCCTTAGCAAGTCATATATTAACCACTTTTCCCCCTTGTCCCAAATCACCATCTAACTAATAGAACATATAGTTGTAATTTTAAAAAAAATTATAAATTGGGCGATTCAGTTTTTTTATTCCAGTATTTATTTCTTCTTATTTATTCTTATTCGGAGACCCCATGCATGCATTGTGAATTTTGCGTGAATACTTAAAATGTCAACTAATGATTGTCAGGGCGTCTTATATGAAATTCTACCGCAAACTGATTCTTAACCCCTTCCTGCTCCATCACTGATATGATAATAATATAATGGTTTATTATATATGTAAATTTAAATGTAAGTTTTCCTTTTCTTAATTTTTTTATTTTGCTATGAATTATTGGACAAGTTATTTGCCATGAATTCATTTTAGATTGATTAAAAATTATTTAAGAAATAGTTTCACATAAATAAAGTGTGAACATATTTTGTAATAGAGTGGCCTCAAAACAAAATTCTGCATGTGGTCCATTTTAGTCATGGTGGTCTTGTTTATTGGTAATTTTTTTGATTTACTATCTTTATTAAATTTTATTATTAAAAAAAAAAATCAGGCTTTTATCTCATTTGTATCCTTATTTTTTTGTTTACCTTTTTTTGAACTCCGAATTTCTTGATTTTTTTTCCAACACCTTTCTTTTCACATAAGTGAAAATGTAAGAATCAGTAGGACATAGAGAAAAAGGTCTGAATTAAATCCACTTTGCTTCTTTTTATTTCTTTTTTGTTATATGTGTGAGTGTAACCGCGTGACGTTCTTTAATAAGGCATGTTTGAAACAAACAAGCCATAGAATTTGTCAGTACAGTATGGTAATGAAGGAATTTTTGCTCACTGACTAAATTGTGCTTTATACAGTGCTCTAACAGTTCATAATTCTGTTTATGATTATGAGTTTTATTTCTCACTCTTTTCTCAGGGAGCTGATGTAACCGACCCAGGGACAGAGACTGAGGAGAGTTTGGGGGCGTCTGACTCCACCCAGAGACCAGCAGATTCCCAGACGGCAAGCTGTAAGATCCAGGAAACCTTATTAATACGCACGTGTAGCTCCACTTTGGACTCGCCCAATGTGCTCACAACCTGTCCCGTCATTGAATTAGTTATCGAAAACTGTGCCGTGACAGAGAGAGCTGTAATGTTGTTTGTCTGGAAAAAAAAGGGTGGCACTACTTGGAACACCATTCAAACTGTCTTGTTATCCCTGCTGTTAAGGCCAATTAGCTTTCTTACTTGTGGAATACAATTATGTGTTGCTAGAATGACATGTGATACCACCTTAATACTGAATTATTTCACTCCACAGAGTAATAATCACTTTTTTAAATGTTGTAGTTGAGAGCTCCACCATGGAGGCATTCTGTACAGAACAGCCCATCACAAGCTCTGGTATACGTATGCCACAGTCACCGAGGAGAACAACATATTCATTGCCGCCTCGTCCATCATCAGATCTCGGACCACCCACTCAGGTGTGTATTGGGCCTTTGAAAAAAGTTCTGCTTACAGACGTGGCACATTTTTAAATTTATACTTCACTCAAAAAGTTAGTGGTATTTGATGTGTAAAACACTGAACTGTTTAAGTATACGTTTACCTTTAAAGAGTGTAGGTAGGTATGCACTGAAATTAATATTCTTGGCCAAAACCCAAAAATGAGAATACAAATTCCAAAAACAGAAACAAATGTTATGCCAATTGTTATTATTACCATTACATTTATGGCTATGACAATAATAACCTCACTAAATTCAAGGCATTGCAATTCCATCCATCCATTTTCTACTGCTTATTCCCTTTGGGGTCGCGGGGGGCGCTGGTGCCTATCTCAGCTACAATCGGGCAGAAGGCGGAGTACACCCTGGACAAGTCGCCACCTCATCGCAGGGGCAACACAGATAGACAGACAACATTCACACTCACGTTCGCACACTAGGGCCAATTTTAGTGTTGCCAATCAACCTATCCCTAGGTGCATGTCTTTGGAGGTGGTAGGAAGCCGGAGTACCCGGAGGGAACCCACGTAGTCACAAGGAGAACATGCAAACTCCACAGAGTAAGATCCCGAGCCCGGAATTGAACCCTGACTACTCAGGACCTTCGTATTGTGCAGCAGACGCACTAACCCCTCTACCACCATTGAAATTCCACAAAGTAATATTTATTTTTCAAAGAATAAAACCATCATATCATTAATCAAATATTTAGTTACCACCACTGGTATTGCAAAAATACAATTATATAATATCATATATTTTATAATAATTATGGATAGGCCAAATACTGAATGACAATTAGCTCCAACGAAGTTATAGCTTAATATTCAGTGCATTGCAGTAAGGATATACTATCCACTGAAAATTACTCAACACAAAGCCATTGTTGTCCAAATAACTTACAATACAAGCGAGTACCAGGTAGCAGTGTTTCGTTTATATATATATGTATATATATTTATATTTTTATTTTTATTTTATTATTTTTATTTTTATGTCACGGCCACGCATGGTTACCTTTTGGACCACGATAGAAAGTTTGGACCAGTTTTACTCGCGTACAAACCCAAAAACATTACCCAAGCACGGTACATAAGTTACCTTTAATTACAACAAACTACTACTCTATGTGAGAAACGTTGACTAAGCGCTAAAAACCAAGGCATTGTTCACACTGCAGGTTATGCCCATATGTGACCTTTATCGGATTTATTCATGTCAACGTTAACAATACAATTCTAAATTTTGTAAATCCGACCCAGGCCTCTTTTAAATGTGGATTGAAATCAGATATGTGTTCAATACGACTGCAGTCTGAAAGATTGGAGTGACTAATACGTCGTCAAGCGATAAACGCCATAATTCATTGCCAAAATAGATGTTTGCAAAATAAATAGTTGACAAATAAGCAGAAAACAGGCAAAAATAATGTTTTAGGAACTTGCGTCAACGTTCAACCACTCCTGTCTCCAACTGCTTGCCCACGCACTCTTTGGAGGACGTGGACAAAAATGTCCCAAAAACTGCATGCGCCAAAAAGCTTGTCGTCTTCCCTCTTAATCTTTTATGCACAATAATTGAGTTCAGAAAATGTTAACATTTGACACACAAAATCCTTGAAATTGCCACAAATGTGCCGGAACTGAGACCTACGTCCTGACGTCTTGACGTTACGTCTGCATGAGGGTCATCTTGCGTTCACATTAGACATCACATTTTTTGCAGAGTGAATGACTACCGTACATAAAAAAATTAATTTAACAAAAAAAATCCAAATTTTTTGCAGTATGAACACAGCCACAGATTTAATTAACTGTTATTTGCAAAATGCACTGCACGCAAGGCATGCTGGATACTTGGCGACAACTCACTTGTTTGTTATGACATAGCGAGTAATAGATGTAGGATGATAGGTACATTGTCTTTTGTCACACCCCAGGACACCTCATGTTTTTTAAATCGCCCATGAGTTTTATAAGGCGCAGGCACCGCTGCACGAAATGAAACCAACACCTGGAAAAACATGAGATTATGACGGGCAGTTCTTATGACACAAACAAAAAAACTTTGTTACAGCCGCCCACACACAAACACCAAATACCGTAAGCAAACTAGGCGAAGAAGTCATCTACCCCCTTGAAAAAAATGTATCTTATTATCTTGTGTTATTAGATGTCTCAGCGCATCCCTGCTCGTCGTCAGTCAGTAGGCAGGGTACCCCAACTCTCCTCTGGGCTGCCCAGTAGTGCTGTAAGTAATATCTGCATTACATTTGTTTTTTATAAAGTTTGTTTGAAAATACAGTCATACAAATCATTTGGCATTGTCTTGTCTGCCTTTTTGCTCCAGCATCTATTCGACGACAACGACCGTATGGTTCCCAACACTCCCACCTTGGTTGTGCCGCACCGCGCTGATGGTTTTGACCAGGCCGTACAGTAAGTTTTACATGTACACAAACAAAGGAATATCTTTTGAAATCTACAAATGATAATTCCATTCAACTGTGCGAAAGACTGATCAACCTCAACCATAATACCAATAAATCTGCAAACGAAAAATTTACATTTAAAGGTGGTAGCTATTGTGGCCTTATTTGAAAGTTTGTGTTTAACTTTAATATTGTTGCTGTTAGGATTGTCTCAATCAAAATGTTTGCCCTAAAAGCTGATTTTTTGGATACAAATCTGATACTTGACAACAGATTACAGATCTGAAAATGTTTCAAGGCAAGAAACTGAAGTAAACATAGCACATTTGTATAAGGCTTATTTCATTAAATTTAGAATTTGCTTGTATTATGCTTCTATTTGATGTGTTACAATTGTAGTATTGAATGCTAATTAAGCCAGTTTTAACAAAATCCAGTGGCTAGTGCACAGTTAATAAACATAAACTACTATTCGCTCTAGAGATTGGAATTGATACGATTTTTCCTGTTCCAATTGCACTTTCGATTCCACTTAACGATTCAGTTCCTTCACGGTTCTGTTATCGATTCTTTTCTTTTTTGGGGGGAGGGGGGGGTGTAGCATAGAAGTAAAGGTTAAGAAATACGTAAGAAGTAAATATTCTTGTGTAGAATTTATCAAAATAAAACATGTGGAAATTACACTAGAATGTACCGTTTAGTAACATGTAATATTAACTGGCATTTCTGTTTAACATTTGAATTTAATTGCTGACATGAATCGACTTGTACACAATATTACAATCATTTGAGTTTCACCTGTGTAATATGACTGAGAGAAAATCTGGTGGGGGAAAAATATGCAACTTTTCTCTGACTGCAATACTGTAGCAAATGGGTGCAAGCTTTTGACCACAAACCTGATCTAAACTTGTATAAAAACATTACTGTCTGAGCAACTAAGATATTCACTTGTGCACATTGATCCTACAAACTGTGCTCTCATAACACAGAATGATAGATCCAAGAAATACGAGCTAGATCTTTTTTTACAGTGCCTTTTTTAAAAACCGCAAAAAGAGAAGTACAACCAAAGAGTACTACGCTCACAAGAAATAATAGTTAACTTTAGAATCTATTTGCTATGCACGTTTCATTTAAATAAATCTTAAAATGCTACAGTATAAACCAATATTTAAAACAACAAAAGCTTAGCCATTAAAACAGATAAAATACCAAGTCTAAAACACAATCAGTGATGCATTAGAAACACAAAACATGCAAAATAGTGGGTTTTCTAACAGTGTGTCTGTTTATTTTAGTTAGGGTATTTTTTTTAAAAATCTGTACATTTTAGTATGTCAATAACTACTTTATTGGCATATTCAATAATATTGTGATTAGAATAACGGTGATAATTTTGGTCACAATAACCGTGATAAAAAATTCTAATATTGTTACATCCATACTCTTAACACTTGGCCGTCACTTCAGCAGCACTAAGAGTGTACTCAGCCAAGGTAATGTTGCAATTTTTAATGTCAGCAAATTAATTGACTCTGAAATGTAATGCTAAAAGAAGATTTAACAACTGGATAAAAGTTATCATAATCAGCTAATGTTTCAAAAGAAGAATTTAATTCTATTATTAAAAACAATTATTTACTAACATACAAAAGTGACGAAAATTGGTACCGTTGAGTACCGGTATCTATTCTCAGGTACTGGGAACTACTACTGTATAGTTTCAAATGTGAAAGGTACCCATCCCTAGTAAAAAGGAATATGGAGATGTAATTGTGTTTCTCTGAGCGTGCATCCCTTTTGAAGGAATATTTCACGTGAATACAATCTTCAGCCAATTTAACACAGAGACACAGCTGTGTTAAAGATTGGCTGAGCTTAGCAGCTCATCAGCCGATCGTCGATCAGTTAAAAAAGGCGAATATTGACTCTGATCTCGGGATCGGGACGTATATATTGTAGGTCAGGGGTGTCAAACTCATTTTAGATCGGGGGCCACATGGAGAAAAATCTACTCCCAAGTTGGCCGGACTGGTAAAATCACTGCACAATAACTTAAAAATAAAGACACCTTCAGATTGTTTTCTGTGTTTAAAAATAGAAGAAGCACATTCTTAAAATCTACAAATCATAATGTTGTTGTTCTTTTCACTTACATGTCGCGGTTAATAGTATTTATCTTTATTTGTCATTATTTGTATTTTCTGAATGAATGATGTGATAATGTTCCTCAGTCAACTCAATGGTGTTCATTTTCAATCTATCAAGATAAAAAAATATCAAATTACAGTATGCCATGTATGTAGTTTAATCATTTTCCTTGATTGATGTACTAATATCATGTGGTTTATTTTGTACATATGTACCATCATCCAGAGATACAAAGAATTGCTGTTGCAACATCCAGTAGACACATGTAGAAGAGCTGTTTCTTTCATTCAAAAATTTTAGGTTAATTTGTATACTTAGCAAACTCATCCCGCGGTCCGTATAAAACCTGTTCGCAGGCCTGATCCGGCCCGCGGGCCGTACGTTTGACACCCCTGCTGTAGGTACTGTTAATTGAGCATAGGTAGGCTATCTTTCTATTGTTTTAGTGATGTTATCCATCAATTGTTTTATTATATTTGTAACAGTTTTTCTTATACTTTTGTTAGTTCTCCTCAAATGGTTACAAGCCGAAGCTTCCGTTTTGTCCAATCAGACGACGTGCCACAGACCAGCTCAGATCTAGGCCAGCTCGCATCTCAAGGAGGTACACTGCCACTCTTTATTTCCGTGAAATGGCAACAAAACCAAATTTAACATTTAGCGTTATTGTGAATGTCTGCAGGCCTGGGGATGTTTGAAAGCCCTTTGTTCCTAGCGTCTCAAGAAGAGGAATCTGGCGGACGCAGCGTTCCCACCACAATGCTGCAATTGGCAGCCCCAGGTATAATGCCATATTCAGTGACTTGAAATGACATGTCCGCTTAGCATGAGCAAACATTGACTGGTCTCCAATTGTTAGTCTTCTCCGAAGTGGTTCCGTCAGACGCTTTGGAGCCGGCCTCTCAGTCTGTTCCCATGGTGAGCACGTCCACTCCTGGCCTGGTTGTGCCAGGCATGGCCGGTACAAGTGAGGATAGGAATGACGTCTTCCTTGAGTCAGACCCTGATAAGTAAGTGTCTGATTAGCTGCTCTGACGACCAAGTGATATAATACAAATGTGTTTTTAGAGCTTCGGAGTCCTAAATGTTTATTATTGTGGTAGTATGCTTTAGTTGGCCATCATTCTTGTCTGTGTTGCCTCCCACCGGCACTGATGCACACTCCTTTGTGCTTGAGCTCGTTTGTGTGCCAACTCAAGACATAAGACAATCACTTTTAAAACATGGAGTATTCTCACTCATACACTTTCAGTCAGGCTTGTAGAATGTACCATATTCAGCTACATGTTCATGACTGTACAGTACTATACACATGTTAATTTTTATGGATTGTTTTATGTTGCAAGATTGCAGTCATCATTAATAACTGTCAGGAGAAACAATTGCATTGTTTAAACAAATGGTTTTGTGTCTAAGTCTCCACTTTACAATTGTGTGGCCGAGAGGGTGACATGCTTTAGCTTGGTATGAAACACTTACACTGGTCAAACAGCTGGACTTTTGTTGGTGTCAAGCTTGTCTTAGCACAATACAAACTACAGTAGTACCCCAACTTACAAGCTTAATTGGTTTTTTGACAGAGCTCTTAACTCAAAACACTTGTATCTCAAATTGTCTCCCATTTAAATGAGAATGCACTACGAATAACAGCAGTTTTAAAAAGTATTGTAATAATAAAGTACAGTATTTACCTTAGAGAGAGGACTGTACGGTCTCTCATTCCAGCTGCTTCGAAGTTTAACACAGCTTTTCCATTTTTGTATGAATTAATTTCTGCTCTTTATGTATTGTTTGTAATTAGGATATGATAGGATTAACTTTATTTATCCTACAATGGGGAAATGATTCCACAAAAATAAAATGAAAACATTGAAGACTGTAAGACACTTAAGTGGCGCTATTTCTACATGCAGCAACCAAAGTAAAACGCAACAAAAAAACAAAAATGAACAAAAAAGTTTAATACATATTGTGCACATAGGATTTCAACGTGCTTAGACAAACAGCAAAACAATAACACCATCTCAACAACCACATACACTGCTGTGGTGCTCCCCGCCAATGTCTGCTGGAGTGGGGTCAGCACGACCAGAGACGGGAACAGACCCAACAAGGTGACCAAGAGAGCAGACTCCGTCCGAGGCTGCCCACCAGCACTCGGTTAATGTCCGGTCCGGGCAGATCAGCAGAATCCGTCCATGCAGCCCAAAGTGTCCGATACATTCTCACCCAGCCAGGACTAAGTGAAGCTTGTCCTTTCCGCCGGAGAAAGAGTGAACATCCCCCAAGACAACAGATGACCAACTCTGCCCAAACCTCAGCCCTCTCTCCTGATGCTCAACACCAGCTCTTCAGGCCCGTATCCAAACGTCTCTTCCACCGCATCGCCACTGGTCTCCACGAAAAAGCACCAAAAGCAGCACAAAAGTGCCACCCCTCATTGCGCAGTCCAGAAGGAGCCCGAACCAAAAGGCAAAAACACATGAAAACAAGACAGAAACATCAAAGAACACAAAAGGGGACATAAGAACTCAGAGCTCCTCCAACCAGCTGCCACTACATCAGAGAAATCTTGAAAAAATAGGCTTTATGGCTGGCCGTCGACTCTGCTTCAGCATGGTGCAGATTAGCAGTGATACGCTCAAATTGCTTCACCAAGTGGACGACATGCTCAGTCATATTTTTTATGATTTATTGTTTGATTCAATGAATATCATCCCCTCTTTTTCCTCAGCGCTGTCTTTTACACTCATGTACTTTCATCCCATGGTTGGAAAACAAAGTTTGGGCTATCTCTAGCTGTAAGTTAATGCAAAACCAGATATTTTGGGCAGATCCTACCTACCTACCTACCTACTCAGTGGCCTAGTGGTTAGAGTGTGCGCCCTGAGATCGGTAAGTTCTGAATTAAAATCCCGGCCCGAGTCATACCAAAGACTATAAAAATGGGACCCATTACCTCCCTGCTTTGCACTCAGCATCAAGGGTTGGAATTGGGGGTTAAATCACTAAAAAAATTCCGGGGCGCGTGACCGCTGCTGCCCACTGCTCCCCTCACTTCCCAGGGAGTGAACAAGGGGATGGGTCAAATGCAGCGGACACATTTCATCACACCTAGTGTGTGTGTGACCATCATTGGCACTTTAACTTTAAATTAACTTAACTTATAGGTGTCACTGTGACATTTGCTGCGCCAACTAATGGCAAATTAACTTAACTTATAGGTGTCACTGTGACATTTGCTACGCCAACTAATGGCATGGATGTTCGTATCTCAAAAGGTTTTGCCTGAAACACAAAGCATAACAATTAGCCGAGAGACCACTTTTATCTCAAAGCACACTTAAAGGCCTACTGAAATGAGATTTTCTTATTTAAACGAGGATAGCAGGTCGATTCTATGTGTCACATTTGATCATTTCGCAATATTGCCATATTTTTGCTGAAAGGATTTAGTAGAGAACATCGACGATAAAGTTCGCAACTTTTGGTGCTGATAAAAAAGCCTTGCCTTTACCGGAAGTCGCAGACGATGACGTCACAAGGGTGAGGGCTCCTCACGTCCTCACATTGTTTTTAATGAGAGCCTCCAGCAGCAAGAGCTATTCGGACCGAGAAAACGACAATTTCCCCATTAATTTGAGCAAGGATGAAAGATTTGTGGATGATGATATTGATAGCAAAGGAGTAGAAAAAAAAACAAAACGATTGCATTGGGACGGATTGAGATGTTTTTAGACACATTTACTAGGATAAACCCTAGTAAATCCCTTATCTTTCTATTGTGTTGCTTGTGTTCTAGTGAGATTAAATAGTACCTGATAGTTGAAGAGGTGTGTCCACGGGTGTCAGAATACTGTTTAATTGCGCAATGAAAAGAGATGACTTTTAGCCGCAAATAGTGCCGCGCTAATATTTCCTGACAGTCCGTGACGTCACGCGCATGCGTCTTCATTCCGCGATGTTTTCAACAAGAAACTCCGCGGGAAATTTAAAATTGCAGTTTAGTTAACTAAATCGGCCGTATTGGCATTTGTTGCAATCCATCCATCCATCCATTTTCTACCGCTTATTCCCTTTTTTGGGGTTGCGGGGGGCGCTGGCGCCTATCTCAGCTACAATCGGGCAGAAGGCGGGGTACACCCTGGACAAGTCACCACCTCATCGCAGGGCCAACACAGATAGACAACATTCACACTCACATTCACACACTAGGGTCAATTTCAGTGTTGCCAATCAACCTATCCCCAGGTGCATGTCTTTGCATGTGTTGCAATGTTAATATTTAATCATTGACATATAAACTATCAGACTGCGTGGTCGGTAGTAGTGGGTTTCAGTAGGCCTTTAAGTTGAGGTACCACTGTACTTGGCGTGCCCTTTAACATGTTTGAGCACTGTCGTGAATATGTATGCATATGTCGGCATTATCCCAAGTAATTAAGGTATCCGTAATAATTTATGTTTTTCATTTGGGTTTGACATGTTTTTTAGTATAAAAAGCAACATTTAATAGTTGACTGTTTTATATAGTGATTTATAAATGTTGTCAACTACAGTTTAACAATGGTGGGGATGTATAAGATTATATATTCCTTGTATTCCACTCCAGTTCCAGGCCAAGTGCTGAAAGTTCAGTGGATGCTGTGGTCTCTCAGGATGATTTGGTGGAGCAGAGTCAGCCTTCTGATACGACAAACCTGCCTTCGACAAGCCAGGAGCCTTCTTCTAGCTCTGCAGGTACACTTTGACCTAACCAGAGCTATAACTAGGTTTTGACAAACACCGAGGTGAAAAATTGGTTGTCCAAGAGGAATTTTGAAAAGCTGAAATCATGGATATCCCAGCACTATATAAATTATATTACATGATTGAGCAAAACAATAAATTTCCAGAGTAACAAAAGTTTTAATTAACCTATAAGGATCTATCCATCACTCATCTAACGCACTCGATAATCAGCATGATTTTGTAACGGGCCTTTTTTTATTAATATTTTGCAGTTTAGTGTATTAAACCATTTTAACATCAGTAAAACATACATTTAAAAAACTTTAGAACAAACAAATGTTGCACCACGACCTGGCTTCGGATCTACCGGAAGTGATGGAGAAAATTTTGCACTCATGTTTTAATCAATCACTGACCATGGCGTTTAGGGGCGGCACCTGACTGACACGACGACAGTATTATACCGACAATATTTTACATCAATTTCATTCAGGTGAAAGCAACAGCAGTTACATCAGTGTGATTTCATGTTCACAATATGTTGACAGCATATTTACGCTCAGAGTATGTTTAAAGTAAAAGTGCACTTTATTGCGTTACCTTGTTGGAGTTGTAGCGGTCTGTGCAAGACCAAAGATTGTATATTGAGAGAGGGTGATCTACGCATGGTGATGTACAGATGCATGATGTCCTACACAGAGAACATTTACAGTCAGTCATATCATCATCCTTTTGTCAACTAAAAAATACAGATGACATGACCTCGGTGTCGTCAATGGTAGTTACGGTCATGAATGTAACGCCACCTTCACATCAGGAGACCGTGTGTAATCTACCATCTTTTGTGAGTCAAACATAGTGTTTTCCTTTCTCAGACACAAGCAGTGCTCCAACAAGACCTGGACCCAGCAGACAGTTGCAGCGTTGGCCAGGTAGTCGTGGTGGGCGCGTCAGGAGAGGAGGTAATGTCTGACCTTACAACCACATTGTTTATGCAACTGTGGATACCATCCACTAGTGTCTCTGCACAGACATCATTTCCTGTGTACAGATGGTCCTCAGTTCAATTAATTAATGAATTAATCGAGAAGTAATTCACAGCGCTTCACTTTTTCTAAAACAATTTTTGTCACAGCCTTATTCCAATATGTAATAACATTTAATTTTGTCCTCAAAATCCTACAGACATACTCCATAATGATCATTTAAAACCGTAATAGTTAATTTATCAAAAAATATATTGAAATAAAACAATCACATGTACATAAGTTTTCACATGAAATTAGACTTCATGAAATGGTCAATGGAGAACCATAAATTATGTATATAATTGTAATTTTGGTCTGTAAACTCAAGGTTCACCTAAATATAGTAGTCTTTGTGAGTTAGCTTTTTGCACTTCATTATGTCTCCTATGCGTGAGGCAGACTTGCGTAAAAGAAAAGGGACATAAAGTTAGACTTAATGAAGGCTCAGTGGAGAACTCTGCATGCCGGGTCCAAGTCGCCTTAATGCTGTGACCATCATGAAAGATAAATAAGGTATTTTTAAACATGTGAAAGGATTTTTCTACAATGAAATGGACAGTGACAACTAAGCAGCATAATGGTCCTATTATTTAGACTTTGTCTTCCAAATAATCCTACCTGTCTGTTCCTTGCAGCAAGAAGTTGTTGTCTTTTTTATTCATTTTTAAAAGTTCATTTAATTTTGTATTCATTTCTTTATTACTATATTTTATATTAGGGATGCACCGAAATGAAAATTTGTGGCCGAAGCCGAATAAAACTTATACGCTTGGCCGAATACCGAATAATGAATGCAGTTTTTAACAAAAAATTTTATATTGCATAAATAGCCTAGAATAAATATTTAGACATGTTTTTCAAATAAAGTAATTTTTTATTGAATTTTGACAATTTTTTAATATTCCAGTAGCCTTTGCTTTCAAAAAAAGCATAACATTTTTCATTTATATTAGGACTTAAACAAAACATGCATTCCAAAAAAAAAAAAAAAAAAAAGTGCATTAAAGTGGATAAACCCACAACAAATGATTTATTGTCCTTAAGCCACAGTAGATATGCTAATAATGTAAACAGAAGGCTCAAGTAAATCTCAATTAAGTGTGTGCTTATAACCTCTTACACTTATACAGGTAGCCTACACAACAGGCTAATAATGTAAACAGAGGACCCACTAAATCTCAATAAGTGTGTGCTTGTAACCTCATACACTTATACAGGTACACAACATATCCCAACGTCACCGCGTCACTGCACGTTGGTTGATTGCGTCACCGCGTCAAAAAATTGCGTCACACGCCACTATTCGGCCTTGTTCTTAACTCATTCCACCGAAGGCCGAATGTGGCTTTTTTTTGCCATATTCGGCCGAATATATTCAGTTACCGATTAATCGGTGCATCCATATTTTATATGTCCCTCACACTTCATGTTTACAGTGTCAACAAACTTTGTCATTCCAGCACGTGGCACAAGGTACCAGAGGTCCCAGATTTAGCTCAATTTTACGCTGTTATTTTTGTGCCCCGACACGTTATTGTATGTGGTCTGCCGCATTTTTTTTTTTTTTATGGCCCGACGCGTCATTGCATGTGGTCCGGCACATTATTTTTAGTGGCATGTCTCGTCATTGTATGTGGTCCGCCGCATTATTTTGTGTGGCCCATCATGTCATTTATGTGGTCTGCCACCTTGTATAAAGGGTTAACCTCGTCATATATGCGGCCTGCGAAAGGCTCAAAAGTATTTTTTCGATGCGACAGAAAATTGTACTGCATCCACTTAAATTTGTTCTGCACTTTAGTATTATTTGATCACCCAACAAGATTTTCTAAGCATTTTGGGGGAGTTTCAAAATTACTTATCTGCTTGCCACTTTGACTTACGATTTTAAAGCAAGTTATCCATCATTGTGTTAGTAATAAATGTAATAATGAAGAGTTAGTTTCCTGTGTAAAGAGGCTATTTTTTATATTCATATATATTCACTGTTACAAACAGCCCTATAAAGACAGCCATAATTGCGATGTAGCCCTCAATAAGACCTGCTTTAGAAGGTTGTGTGGATTTTCTGAAATTGGTGTCAGATGGGCTAAACACTTGAAATTCAAAATAAAAACTGACATGTAGTGCCATTTGAAAATTCAGAGCTAATACAAGCAAAAAGTTACAATATAACCAACTTTATTTTAAAGCAAATGTAAAGTAACAGAATACATAGTAATGATTCTTACTTAATGAATACTTCTGTTGCATGCTTATTAATTTGCAGACATGTAATGCGCATTATTTACAGCCACTGTAGTAAATGTTTACACCTATAGATCAGGAGTTATGCTGTATTATATTCCAACAGGTCAAGCATTTCCTTCCCGGGGAGTACATGGTAGACGCATCGCCAGATGAAGCTTTGATGAAACAGAACTTCTGTCATTCCTGGGTACCCCTTTCTCTGGTCATTTGTTTTGTTTCTTTATTTCAATGATCCAAATACAAAGGAGATGTGATCAAAGTCCATGTTGAAGTGTTGTGTTATGATAAAAATGTTATTAAAAGTTTTTCAGAAATTATAATGGGAAGGCCAACTTCTTGATGCGGCCTCTAGAGTGTCTTTGGACATTTGATGAAGTTGCTGTTCTGAGCCGAAGGGTTTTCTCTTGTCGTAGCGATAACAGGCCGGTCAGTGTCCATCCTAACGTTGTATGATTTAGCTGCAAAAGACAAATGAGCAATTATGAGAAGAAAAACAATGGTGATGATTTAAGGATTTTTTTTACTGTCTAGGACAGTGATGACATAATGACCAACATTAAACTACAGTAGCGGAGTAGGCCTAAATATTTATTTTTAAAAAGACAGACGTTTTATTTAAAAAGTATATTTAATCATTTTGGCCACTGTAACATTACACGCAGCTTGAACAGTAACAATGTTTGAATATAGGAAAATAAAACACTATTTTAATCAAGTGATTTTTTTTGGCCTACCACCTGATGCTTTGAGAATCACTGACTGGGATAATCTAATATAATTTGTCATTTTAGTAAAACAATGAAAAGCAGTTTAACTGCTTTGTCGTTTGAATGAAACATGACATACGAAATTAAATATATGCAATAAATATCTCATTATGTTAGGGATGTATATCATACAGCATGATTCCGATTCTTGGGGTGATCATTCGGTTCAGAATTTATTCTCATTTCAACATATATTTGGAATAAAATTGTAATAAAACCTTTTCAAAACAGGTTACACATGGTGACGTATGATGTACCGTATTTTTCGGACTATAAGTTGCAGTTTTTTTCATAGTTTGGCCGGGGGTGTGACGTATGTGTGAAATTATTAACACATTACCGCGAAATATCAAATAATAATATTCAGCTCATTCACGTAAGAGACTAGACGTATAAGATTTCATAGGATTTAGCGATTAGGAGTGACAGATTGTTTGGTAAACTTATAGCATGTTCTATATGTTAGTTATTTGAATGACTCTTACCATAATATGTTACGTTAACATACCAGGCATGTTCTCAGTTCATTATTTATGCTTCATATAACGTACACTTATTCAGCCTGTTGTTCACTATTCTTTTTTTATTTTAAATTGCCTTTCAAATGTCTATTCTTGGTGTTGGGTTTTATCAAATAAATTTCCCCCAAAAATGCGACTTATATATGTTTTTTTCCTTCTTTATATTGCATTTTCGGCAAGTGCGACTTATACTCCGAAAAATACGGTATATGCTAAGCGAGTGAGAGCAGAGATGGCCTACAAAACGTGTTTCTAAAAATGTTTTAAATAAATTATATTTTGTATTTATGAATATTATCAAATGATTTCGGGTTAAGAATCATGATTTGAATACAAATTTAAAAAAATCCAGCACCCCTATTAAATATATTGATAATTATATAACATCCTAAGAACAAGTGTTGTCTGCAGTGGACATTTGTGTTTTCTATTTCTTACTGATATTTGTTAAATAAATAAACATGTCCACTGCAGGGAACACTGGTTATCACTTGTAAACAATGTAAAAAAGTCCAAACTTGCAGACTAATAATAATCACAGTACATCTTTTTGGTTTTGAGCTGTACTTGTACTGTAATGGAACTTTGAAGGCAACACATATTGCACTTGGCTTTTTACATGCACCAAGCCACTCCCACCCTGTCTGGCACACCCAAACACACATGGTCCCTATCAGGCGTGTTATAAACCCTCTGAATGACTTTAACACATGTTTTTGTTTTTAGGTAGAACTCACTTCTAGAGAAGACGTAGTATTTGTAGCCCTCTGGTTCTCTGGTAGTCGGTACAGACACGGCAGAGGTGATGGTAGTGGGAAACCCTCGCCAGGACGTCCTGATGTTAATCGTTGGCCCTAAAAGAGACACTGGACACAAATCGGCTTGGTCAAAAACCACATTGCACTCTTTCTAAAGTTTCCCCATAAATGTCGCTGCTGAGGCTCTTTCCGATGTGTTACATCTCACAGGATCACTTTGAGCGGTGACTCATTCTCCCCAGAGAGCAACATGTTGATACACATGAATATGGCCTGCGTGAGCTCACTGTGTGTCCTAGTGCTACGCTCACACCCACTCTTACGCAATTTCACTGCAGACATTAATCGTTTAACAGCTGCCACAAATGGGGAAACATAGGATACCTGTGTCATGTTATTCCTTATTAGAAGTATTTGCAAAAAAATGTAGATAGTTAACCTTTTTGTTCAAATTTGACCTTAACAGGAGATCCCCCTATTCATGTTTACACTGCAAAAAATGCGCATAAACATTAAATTTGAAATTGTTTTAACGTTTTTCAAAGAGTAGATCACCACTTATTTGCGGTTTGGCATATTTTAAGGGTTGAAACATCAAAAATAGGTGTTTTTGGAGCTTTTAAATTTGCCAGCGAGCACACTAGTCTTTTCACTCATCTTTTTACTGGCGTATGCATTGAACTGATCACTGACTGTATGGTGGTTGAGGTAAAAAATCTCATGGTTAGTCAAAGTGGGTGCATGATTAATGCACAAATTTTTTGTGATCAATCTTTAAAATAAATGTCATTGTTAATCAAAGTGTGTACATGGTTAGTGCGTGAATTTTTTGTGATTAATCATCAAAATAAATTGCATTGTTAATCAAAGTGTGTACATGAAAAAATTATTTTAAAAAATGGTGATTATTTACATAAGTTAACTCATTAATTTTGACAACCCTAGTATCCATCCATCCATCTTCTTCCGCTTGTCCGAGGTCAGGTCGTGGGTGCAGCAGCCTAAGCAGGGAAGCCCAGATTTTCCTCTCCCCAGTTACTTCGTCCAGCTCTTCCCGGGGCATCCCGAGGCCTTCCCAGGCCAGTCGGGAGACATAGTCTTCCCAACGTGTCCTGGGTCTTCCCCGTGGCCTCTTACCAGTTGGACGTGCCCTAAACACCTCCCTAGGGAGGCGTTCGGATGGCATCCTGATCTGATTCCTGAACCACCTCATCTGGCTCCTCTCGATGTGGAGGAGCAGCGGCTTTACTTTGAGCTCATCCCGGATGACAGAGCTTCTCACCCTATCTCTAAGGGAGAGCCCCGCCACCCGGTGGAGGAAACTCATTTCGACCGCTTGTACGCGTGATCTTGTTCTTTCAGTCATGACCCAAACCTCATGACCATAAGTGAGGATGGGAACGTAGATCGACCGGTAAATTGAGAGCTTTGCCTTCCGGCTCAGCTCCTTCTTCACCACAACGGATCGATACAGCGTCCGTATTACTGAATACGCTGCATCGATCCGCCTGTCGATTTCATGATCCACTCTTCCCTCACTCGTGAACAAGAGTCCTAGATACTTGAACTCCTCCACTTGGGGCAGGATCTCCTCCCCAACCCGGAGATGGCACTCCACCCTTTTCCGGGCAAGAACCATGGACTCGGACTTGGAGGTGCTGACAACCCTAGTAATGTATTATTAATTGCATCAAATCAATAACTTAGTTAATAGTTGTTTAATATTAACTCAATTTATTAATATGAAAAATAGGCATTTTTTGGGGAGTGCGTCAATCATTCAAAGTTTTTCTCCATTCACATGCAAGACCATAGTGGGGGAGGATATCCCTAAAAAAATATATTTTTATACAGTAGATTGCTGCCTAATCGTAGTTTGAATATAAAAGTATACCGTAGATGTTTTGACCCTTTGGTAAGCTAGTTTAAAGTAATTTTAATATCCAGTATTTGACCGTGATTTGCAGTGCTTCCAGACATAGATACAGTTTTGTACTTATAAAATACATCTTGTCAAAGTGTCTTTTCTAGAAAATGTTAGTGAACTGCACTCTCTGCCTGATTCTTAGTTACAGGTTACCGCTCTTTCCCCCCCTGCACATAGCGCCATCAAATCACTTTCGGTTTAGGGTACCATAAAAAGACAAATTCACAATTTACAGCAGAGACAATACATCTGTAAATAGGCAGGAATCTAGTGTTCATATTTGTAAAGACTGTTCTCTATTGGATTTGTTTTGATTGAGGTGTACCGAATACATTTCTTGTGTTTGTGGCGGCATAGCTGGGTTGGTAGAGTGGCCGTGCCAGCAACTTGAGGGTTGCAGGTTCGATTCCCGCTTCCGCCATCCTAGTTACTGCTGTTGTGTCCTTGGGCAAGACACTTTACCCACCTGCTCCCAGTGCCACCCACACTGGTTTAAATGTTACTTAGATTTTTGGTTTCACTATGTAAAGCGCTTTGAGTCACTTGAGAAAAGCGCTATATAAATATAATTCACTTCACTTCACTTTGTGTAGTTGGGAGATCCGTACCTGCTTGCCGAACCACTCTGCTGCGGATCGTGTATATAGCATATTTTGGTTTCTTCTTACATGATTGACTACTGGCGCCAAACCGATATGAATATTTCTGCACCAATCCACCTGAAAGGTTAATTAACATGACAGATTGAGTTAAAAATGTAGATGTATGTTGCAATAATTAAGTTGTGCTAACAATAACATCTGCAGTAGTTTACCTCTCTTGAAGAAATAGACAGATTCTCTCCTCCTGCGGTGCTCGGGCACAGACAGAGCAGCTGTGACATGACCTCGAAGTCCATCAAAGCCTGTCTCCACAACCTTTGGATAACCTTGGTCTAAATGATCATTTTGAAATCTCCAGTACTGGTTTCCCTGCAAAGCGCATTTAGCTTTAGAATAAAAAAAATTCTCTGTACTATATAGAAGTTTTGTGAAGTCACACAAATTACCTTAAAGATGTACGTTTTGCCATGACAGTTGCAACGGGTGAACGCCGTGTCAATGGGGGACGGGACACCCCATGTCTGTGTGATGCCCCGAGCAGGACCTGGCACCCTGTTTTGGTCCAAAAACCAGAAGTAATGACCTGTGGAGCGTAACATTAGTATAAAGTGTTATTAAAACTACATACAATAGCACATAAGAATTTACCGTGATTAGTCTTCGGATGTAATTTAAGACCGCGTTTGACAATGTTGACAAATATGTAAAATACCCACAAATGAATGGAGGCCTACAGTAAGCCTACAATTATTCATACCTTGGCTAAAGGTTGCTTTAAAAAAGAAAAAACGTTTTTATTGGTAAGTGGGTATATTTTTGGGGGGGATGACAGTGTGCCAAAAATGTTTGATTATTTTAAAACAGAAAATTCGATGACACTAAATACTATCAAATATTTGTTTTATTTTTAAAATTAAAAACCCATTTTTAGATATTTTTTTTTGTAGCGCTTGTTTCCCAAATCGTGTCTTCTCACTATAAGAACAAAAACATAGTCCCCCCCCACCCCCTCCTTTAAACCTAACTAAAGCAGAGTTTAGCAAGTTTTTCTTTATTCTTCTCAAGCTACTTCACCTCCCCTGACGACTTCCAACTCACACTTTAAAAACCAAGATACCACGGTCCTCCAAAGTGTTTCCCACACTTCTCAGGGACATTTTCAAAAAAGGGCTAGAACTGATATTAGAATAAATGTCATAATTCAAACTTTAAAAAAAATGTGTTCTCTAACACATCTAAACTGTGTCGCTATGTTGCACACTTCTATTTACACATTTGTACTGTTTGGACAATTTTGCACAATTTCCTGGCACTGACCTCTGAATACCGCTATTGTGCCGTTCCTTAGTGTTGTGATTGCACTGGCTGGCCGCCCGCTGCACAAGTTTGTGTCATTGCTGTCATCTGAAAATGAGACATTTTAATGAAATCCTCTGGAAAAACAACCGTTTGATTTGTGGGTAGATGGTTCTCAGCATTAAACTTTGTGTGCGAAACAGACACGCAATACAACTCAAAGAGAAACCTGTAAATTATTACATTTCCCAGTCATCCTTTTTATTTGTTTTTTAGAATCTTAGCTATCAAGTTCTTACCTGCTTGGTAGTCTATGGAATTATCCATAGTCTGCACTGCATCCACAGGCTTACTCCCAGGTTTAGGAGTGGGCTTGTCCACAGGGGCTGTAGTTATCTGTGGATTGGAAGATTTCGGCTTGTCCTGAGGTTTAGGTGATTGTGGGACAGTTGGTTTTAGTGGATCAACAGACTGTTCCGGTGCTGTAGAATCTTCTTTCAGTGCCTCTGTGGGCAAGGGACTGGCAGTCGTCATGGCATCAACGTCTGACCCCACTGAAGGAATGCTTGTAGTGGGATTCTGTTGGTCTGAAGGGCCTTTTGTTGGGCTTAAAGTGGTTTTGACGGATAGTGGGACCATTGTCGTCGAGTCAGGGGCGGCGGTCTCAGGACTAGCAGTTGTTGAGGACTCTGTAATGGGTTCTGAAGGCATTGAAGTTGTGATTGCGTTGGAGGCTGTGGATGACTCTTGTGTGGAGTCTGAAGGTACTAAAGTTGAAATTGCTTCTGAGGACTCTTGGGGTGCTGAAGTGGTTGGGGAATCTCGGGAAGGTTCTGGTGTTACTGGAGTTGTGGAAGAGTCTTGTGTAGGTTCTGAAGGTACTAAAGTTGCAATTGCTTCTGAGGACTCTTGGGGTGCTGATGTGGTGGAAGATTCTTGGGAGGATTCTGGTGGTACTGGAGTTGTGGAGGATTCTTGTGAGGGTTCTGGGGGTATTGAAGTTGATAATGCATCAGAGGACTCTTGTGTGGTTTCTAGGGGTGCTGAAGTGGTGGAGTCTTGGGAGGGTTCTGTTGGTACTGGAGTTGTAAAAGACTCTTGGGAGGGTTCTGGTGGTACTGGAGTTGTAGAAGACTCTTGGGAGGGTTCTGGTGGTACTGGGGTTGTGGAAGACTCCTGGGAGGGTTCTGGTGGTACTGGAGTTGTAGAAGACTCTTTGGAGGGTTCTGGTGGTACTGGAGTTGTGGACAAGTCTGGTGGTGCTGGAGTTGTGGACAAGTCTGTTGAGGGTTCTGATGATAAGGGAGTTGTGGAGGAGTCTGGTGAGGGTTCTGGTGGTACTGGAGTTGTGGACGAGTCTTTTGAAGGTTCTGGTGGTACTGGAGTTGTGGACGAGTCTGTTGAAGGTTCTGGTGGTACTGGAGTTGTGGACGAGTCTGGTGAAGGTTCTGGAGTTGTGGACGAGTCTGGTGAGGGTTCTGAAGATGTGGTGGAAAGTAAAGTTGTGACCTCAGGTTTTTCAGAGGCAGCTTCAGTTGGAGCAACAGTCTGTGGCAAGGATGTCGTCTCCTGTGTCACGGTGTTAGCTGTGGGAGAAGGATCGGGTTGGTTTGCTATGGTGGGAGTTGGTTGGCTGGAGACCTGTTCAACCGCTGTGGTGGGTTGCGGAGACAGTGTTCCTGAGTCTGGTAAAGTGGTCGCATCATCTGGAATTGCAGAAACAGGACTTACATTTTAATGACTTGCCCGTCATGGGAGAATCGGTTAATTATAGTGTTTAGGAGCTCCCGTACAGTGGAACTTTAGAAATTGAATGCATTGAATAACTTTTGGTTTAACCAATAATTTCAAGGATTCTAGATGCTGACTAGAAGTCGTTTAGATTAATTATAAATCAATCAATTAATCAATCAAAGTTTGGTAATATAGCCCTAAATCAGAAGTGTCTCGAAGGGCTGCACAAGCCACAACGACATCCTGGGCTCAGATCCCACACACACAGACACTCACACACACCCCTCCCAGGGCGACCGGTGCAATGGACGTCGAGTGGATCTAGTATAATAGATTGCTAGATCCACAATACTGATCATAATTTAAATTGTGATCAAATCAAAATTAAAGTTTCCAATATCCCTTGTCTCTTTACTTAATTACTTATTCATCAGTCTACTTTATCTTTGACTTGAAGGCTGAAATTAACCTGAAATGATTTATGTTGATCCCTTGTGGTCTTTATACACCCCTGAATAGGACAATTTATCATCTAGTATGGCCTCGATGTATTTATCTGGTACTGGTACACTCGGACGTCAACATCATTCCAGGTTACCAGAGACAAATTGGGTTTATTTTCCTTAAAGGACATCAACTGACCGTCTTTGAGATCATCTTGTGGTTTGGATGATGGACTCTCAAGTAGATCTTCGTAATAATCTGTTATGGGAAAATATGCAAGAAATCATACCATTGTGTCCAAATCTACGCCTGGATGAATACCTCCAAATTGCCTAAACAGTACCGGTAATATAAATAATGAAACATCTTTGTTATTACACCTACAGCATGGATGTGTCTTCTCACCCACCGCAGGCTGCATACAGAAAATAATGACCCTTAATTTCATATGTTTCAGCTTTTCTCATGCTAAGACCATTCCAGTGTAGGTCAAAATATGCAAATATTAGTTCCTTAGTCCCTTTTATTACATACAATTGGAATATTTTGGTGAGTATTAGTGACCTTAAAGTGGCTTGTTGCTGTCAAATTTGCGGGACACAGCTAGAATGTTATCAATACCATATAACGATAGTTTTGAAGGCCAAATTTATATAATTTTTTTTTGTCTCTGGTGTTTAGTGTAACATGTTTAGCTATTTATGCTGGCATTAGCCAAAAAGCTCTCTCCCGGTTGCAGTTAGTCCAGCACGCGGCAGCACGACTTTTAACAGGGGCCAGGAAACGCCAGCATGTAACCCCAATTCTTGAGAGTTTGCAATGGCGCCCTTGTTATTTTAGAATTGATTTTAAAACCTTGCTATTTGTTTTTAAAGCTTTACATGGACTGGTACCTCATTATATCCCGGACCTCATCCAAATTTTCACTCGTGTGCGTTCTGAGGTCCGAGAGCCAGCTCCAGCTCGTGGTGCCCAAGACGAGCCTTAAAACCAGGAGAGTCACGGCCTTCTCTGTGGTTGCCCCTAAGCTCTGGAACACTCTGCTCCTCCATGTTCAAACTGCTCTCACAGTGGAGTGTTTTAAGTTTCGTCTTAAGACCCACTTTTATTCTTTGGCTTTTAACACTACTTGAGTTGTGTGATCCTCTGTGTTTTTAAAATTTTGGTTTGTATTTATTCTTTTAATTGGTTTTACCCTTTAAAAATCGTTTTCAATCATATTTATTTTTATATTGGTTTTATATTTATTTATTTTGTTTTTTTTCTTTAGTCATTGGTGGAGCTAAGGATAATATTTGAATATTGTTTTTAATATTGTTGTGCAGCACTTTGTAAACATCCTGTAGTTGTCCAGTGATAAATACACTTTATTCCCTAATGATACATAAACATGAATTGATAATTATTATTTTAAACCTCCATCATCAACCAAATAGATTTCATTTATATTGTTTCTAATAAAATGTTATTCAACTCTACCTTGTGTTGTTGCTGACAAAGCAAATACTATGTAATCATTCTTTTTTTAAGAGACCCATCAATTTGATTTGACTTTTACCTAATATTTAATAATTTTATTGAAGTCATTTGTAGTTAACATTTTAATCTTATTAGTTATCATAAATTTTATATAGTTTCATTTATGTATTATATATCTCCTGTAGTGTTTTCCCAAAACCGATATTTTTTTATTTTTTTTTAACTACCAAAACAGGTGTGTTATCTGTGTTTAAAAGCCGCATATATTATGTGACTGGGCACACTGTTTGTATGAAGGAAAAGCAGACATGACAGCAGGTTGTATAGGACGCTAAAGGCAGCGTCTTTAAGGCACACCACCAATATTGCTGTCCGGGTGGAAATCGTGAGAAATTCGGGAGGATGGTTGTCTTGGGAGATTTTCGGGAGGGGCACTGAAATTCATGAGTTTGGGGAGGGTTAGCAAATATGATTGTAGCGTCCCACAGGGTTCTATTGATT
Source organism: Nerophis ophidion (assembly GCF_033978795.1). Lineage (NCBI taxonomy): Eukaryota > Metazoa > Chordata > Actinopteri > Syngnathiformes > Syngnathidae > Nerophis > Nerophis ophidion. The sequence continues at coordinate 23,736,949 of NC_084632.1, read as the reverse complement.
TGTTCTGTTGTGTTACGGTGCGGATGTTCTCCCGAAATGTGTTTGTCATTCTTGTTTGGTGTGGATTCACAGTGTGGCACATATTTGTAACAGTGTTAAAGTTGTTTATATGGCCACCCTCAGTGTGACCTGTATGGCCGTTGACCAAGTATGCCTTGCATTCACTTATGTGTGTTTAAAAGCCGCATATATTATGTGACTGAGCTGGCACGCTGTTTGTATGAAGGAAAAGTGGACATGACGGCAGGTTGTAGAGGACGCTAAAGGCAGCGTCTTTAAGGCACGCCGCCAATATTGCAGTCCGGGTGGAAATCGGGAGAAATTCGGGAGGGGCACTGAAATTCGGTAGTCTCCCGGGAAAATCGGGAGGTCTGGCAAGTATGATTGTAGCGTCCCGGAGGGTTCTGGGTATTTGTTCTGTTGTGTTTATGTTGTGTTACGGTGCGGATGTTCTCCCGAAATGTGTTTGTCATTCTTGTTTGGTGTGGTTCACAGTGTGGCGCATATTTGTAACAGTGTTAAAGTTGTTTATACGGCCACGCTCAGTGTGACCTGTATGGCTGTTGACCAAGTATGCCTTGCACTCACTTGTGTGTGTGGAAAGCAGTAGATATGTGACTGGGCCGGCACATAAAAGCAGTGCCTTTAAGGTTTATTGGCGCTCTGTCCTTCTCCCTACGTCCGTGTACCACTCCGTCCAGCGGCGTTTTAAAAAGTCATAAATTTTACTTTTAGAAACCGATACCTATCATTTCCAATATTACATTTTAAAGCATCGGCAATCTCTGGTCTAAAGAAAAAATTAACTGTTGGCCAGCAAATGGCCCCTGAGCTGCTCTTTGGACACCTCTGGTGTACTGTATTCCTGCTGTCCTATTCTCACATAATGTCCCTGAAGCTGTCCTTTTAAGCCTCCCACGCTATTACAACACTGCTCTCTTGTGTTTCTTGGCCACTCCAGTTGTTGTGTGTCTTGGCCACCTTCTGGTGACCAAACCACAGCTGCATTGTCACAACCTTTTTTTTTTTTTTTTTTAAACATCTTGATAATTGAGTCTGGCTCATATTAATAACAGTTGAGCTCAAGTACACTTTAAGACGTTACCTTCATCGTTTCCCTCGCTGTCTGCTGAAGGCAGCTGTGCTGCTTTAGTCAGACTTGGCACTGTTGGAATATTAATGCGTTAGAGGGATTATCATTGGCATTTTTCCTTCATGTTAAATAATACCTTGAGATTTTTTATCATATACATTATTGCATGAACTACTCGCCCCTGGTGCTGTTACACTGGATGCTCCATTGTTTTCCTCTGTGGCAATCGTTGAGACAGAAAATATGTCAAATGTAGCCCAATTTGGTGGTGTAGATTCCTGCGTGCATCGCATGCCACGTGCTGCTTGACATGCAGGAATACTTTGTCGTGGAGGAGGATTACTACCCTATTTACAGTTGTGGTCAAAAGTTGACATGCACTTGTAAAGAACATAATGTCATGGCTGTCTTGAGTTTCCAATCATTTCTACAATTCTTATTTTTTTGTGATAGTCATTGGAGCGCATAGTTGTTGGTCACTAAAAACATTCATGAAGTTTGGTTCTTTTATGAATTTATTATGGGTCTACTGAAAATGTGACCACATATGCTGAGTCAAAAGTATACATACATGATGCTTCATGGCATGGCCTCTGAACTTCATGTGAGTGATTATGATTGACGACATCTGTTGACTTCTCTTAGCCCATTTAAATAGGCATCGTGTGATGCAGTCATTAGACTCGGTTACAAACGCAACAATGGGAAAGTCAAAGGAACTCGGCACATATCTGAAAAAAGGAATCATTGATTTGAATAAGTCCGGAATTTCACTTGGAGCCATTTCAAAGCAGCTTAAGGTCCCAAGAGCAACTGTGCAGACAATTGTTCGTAAGTATAAAGTGCATGGCACAGTTTTGTCACTGCCACGATCAGGAAGAAAACGCAAGCTATCACCTGCTGATGAGAGCAAATTGGTCAGGATGATCAAGAGTCAACCAAGAACCACCAAAAAGCAGGTCTGCAATCAATTGGAAGCTCCTGGAACACAGGTGTCAGTGTCCACAGTCAAGCGTGTTTTGCATCACCATGGACTGAGAGGCTACCATGCAAGAAGAAAGCCCTTGCTCCAGAAGTGACACCTTAAGGCTCGTCTAAAGTTTGCTGCTGAACACATGGACAAAGATAAGACCTTCTGGAGGAAAGTTCTGTGGTCAGATGAAACAAAAATGGAGCTGTTTGGCCACCATACCCAGCGATATGTTTGGAGAAGAAAAAGTGAGGCATTTAATCCCAAGAACACCATTCCTACCGTCAACCATGGTGGTGGTAGTATTATGCTCTGGGCCTGTTTTGCCGCCGATGAAACCGGTGCTTTACAGAGAGTAAATGGGACAATCAAAAAGAAGGATTACCTCCAAATTTTTCAGGGCGACCTAAAATCATCAGCCCAGAGGTTGGGTCATGGGCGCAGTTGGGTGTTCCAACAGGACAATGACCCCAAACACACGTCAAAAGTGGTAACAGAATGGCTAAATCAGGCTAGAATTAAGGTTTTAGAATGGCCTTCCCAAAGTCCTAACTTAAACATGTGAACAATGCTGAAGAAACAAGTTCATGTCAGAAAAACAACACATTTACCTGAACTGCACCAATTTTGTCAAGAGGAGTGGTCAAAAATTCAACCAGAAGCTTGTGGATGGCTACCAAAAGCGCCTTACTGCAGTGAAACTTGCCAAAGGACATGTAACCGAAATATTAACATTGCTGTATGTATACTTTTGACCCAGCAGATGTGTTCACACTTTCAGTAGACCCATAATAAATTCATAAAAGAACCAAACTTCGTGAATGTTTTTTGTGACCAACAAGTATGTGCTCCAATCACTCTATCACAAAAAAATAAAAGACTTGGAGAAATTGTTGGAAACTCAAGACAGCCATGACATTATGTTCTTTACAGGTGTATGTCAACTTTAGGCCGCGACTATGTGTTCATGCGTGTGATTTGTGTATTTCATGCTCAATCATGCTGAATGTGTTGAATGAAGCTTGCCTTCTTCACATTGGAGCTGGTAATCTTGACAACACTGCTTGTATTTATCGCAATCCGAGTCGCAGCTACACAGTTGGCCTCTCTTGAACGTCTCCCCACATCGACCTCTACAGGAGTTTTCTGCGGCACATAAATGCAACACAACAGTCTTTTAGTGAGTTGCACCAAGTGGATTGTCTTTTATCCATGAGGGACAGTTAACCCTTTCATGCACGTCCGTCCATCCATCTTTTTCTACTGCTTGTCCCTTTCAGCACAGTGGATTGTGTTGTTGTCCCGATACCAATATTTTTGGTACCGATACCAAAGATGTTGTAATGTCAAAAAATATCGACGTAATCATAGTAGTATCGACTAGATGCGTTCCTATATTTGGTATCATTACAGTGGATGTCAGGTGTAGATCCACCAATGGTGTTTGTTTTAATTTTGATGCCCGTGAGCTACGGTGTGTAGTGAAGGATGTTTAGCTATTCCTCGTCCTGCATGGATGATACTTGTAAGAAACTTTATTTATCGCAACGGAGACGAGGATTAGTGATTTAGAAGTAGCTAAAATAGTGCAGACTGGACTTTAAAGCACCTCTTCCTAAGGGCGTTTCAGTGTTATAGCTTCACCTTTATCTTTAGTTTTTAAGCCAAAATGCGTCCGTTCTCCCTTTTCTGTCTACACACTGTGTCTGCTTGTAAGTACTCCGTGATTGTGCGCTGCCGAACATGCTCGTCTGCTCGTAAAACCAGCAATGACACGACGTGACGACAACGGGTTGCGGAGGGGGTGGCGGACCGGTACTTTTCAGAAGCGGTATAGAAGAATAGAATGGACTTTATTGTCATTATATACATATAACAAGATTAAGGACTCCAATAGCGGTAGTGGGAACAAATATAGGATAAAAAATTAATTACACAATAAGTAGTAAAGATAAAACTAAGAATTTAAATGAATACACTACTATCCAATACAAATAATAAGCTATCCTGCACAATATACAGAACAAGACAAGAGTACCGGAGTGACAACAATCAGTGTCGGATATATTACACTCGAAGGGTAATATTGCACGGTAGAGTATTAGGGTAGGATATTGTAAAGGGGTGAATTATTTATTATAAGTTGGAGTTCAACATGGTGACAGCTCTGGGAAAGAAGCTATCTCTGAGCCTGTTTGTTCTGGCTCTGATGCACCTGTAGCGTCTCCCCGATGGTAGCAGGTCGAACAGGTAGAAGCCAGGGTGTGTGTTGTCCCTTGGTGATGTCTTTTGCTCTGCTGAGGCAACGGGAGTTGTGTAAATCCTTCAGGGAGGGGAGGGGCTGCCGATGATTTTTTTTGTGCAGACTTTATGACCCTCTGAATCGACTTTTTGTCTGCTTCAGTGCAGCTGGCGTACCACACCGTACCAGATATGATTCATTAGTATCGCTGTACTATATACTAAAACCGGTATACAGTACAACTCTAGGGGATTGTTATTCAAAAGCTGTTTCCTACGGTCTATGCAAAGTCGGTCGGGTATGACACTGTCTTCAGTTCAAACCTTGGGAGACTGATTGATTGATTGAAAGATTGAAACTTTTATCAGTAGATTGCACAGTACAGTACATATTCCGTACAATTGACCACTAAATGGTAACACCCGAATAAGTTTTTCAACTTGTTAAAGTCGAGGTCCATGTTAATCAATTCATGGCAATGTTATTGCAGCAAATTCCTAAAAATATTCCAGTGCTCCTGTTGTATAGAGAAACTCGGTCCATTAGCGGGTCCTTCCATGTCCATTATAACCTTGCAAGCAAACCTAGAGCACTGTGGTCCAAACTTCGGATTGATTTACGTAACTGAGGCGTTCCTCAAGTCCTCTCCTTTTTGGCACTTATTTTTTGAAATGTAACTGAAGCGTTGCAGTAGCTTGTTTACTTCAGATGCAGTCAGTAGTCATTTCTTTAATTTACGTTAGTGGTGTTCCTCAAGGTTCCATTTTAGTTCCTCTTTTTTTTTTTTTTTTCATCATTTGGGTCATCAACTTCCTTTTTGCAGCAGATTCTTAAAAACACTTGAGTGCTGTCATAGAGATTACTTCAAAACAAACCACATAACTGTGATTCTGACCCCCCAAAAATTGGCCAAAATTAAATGTCTTTAGTAGAAAATGCTAGTTTTTTGGAATATACCAAAAAAAAACTAATAGTGAAGGGAGAAGCCTGGCCCCCGGTCCTTAGCTTTCTGGAAATGTGGTCCCCAAAAGAATTTAGTTGATCATCCATGCTGTAGTTTCTTAATATACACTGCCATCCATTGGTCAATACTACTCAAAAACAAGATAGCCGACGGACGTGCCTAGCTAGGGAGGAAGATTATTAGGAGACTCTTTCAGGTGTACAAAATAGAGGCACATGAAGTAAATGGGTTATACTCCTATAGCGCTTTTCTACCTTAAAGGTACTCAAAGCGCTTTGACACTACTTCCACATTCACACACACACTCATGGCAGGAGCTGCCATGCAAGGCCCTAACTACTACCCATCAGGAGAAAGGGGGAAGCGTCTTGCTCAAGGACACAACGGACGTGACAAGGTTGGGAGAAGGTGGGGATTGAACCAGGCACCCTCAGGTTGCTGGCACGTCCACTCTCCTAACCGTGCCAGGCTGCCCCAACAAGTAAGAAGCATTATTCATTTTGTGATCAGAGGAAATTGTGCATGTCCACTGAATTGGACATCTGGCTAAATGTTCACTACAATTTATATTATTGCTGCTTGTAAATGTAATGTTTCTATTAGATTGTAGTGTGATTTTTATGGTTATCCTCTTTTAAAAAAAACCTTTCAAGCCATGAAACTTTTACAATACATTTTGACAATGTTAATGATGAATTTTATGTACAATTTACTTTATTTCTGCCATCTCAACATGCTAGAGGAGAGAAGGAATCTAGACAATTGAGATGTGATTAAAAAAAAATAATAATGATAAAACGTACTGCACAGCAACTAGAGGCGATATTGGACCAATATCAGCAAAAAAAACTGATATGGTAGCAGATTAATATCGGTATCAGCCAACACTCGAGGCTCCCACAGCGGTATCATCCATCCATTTTCTACCGCTTGTCTCTTTCGTGGTCGCGGGGGGTGCTGGAGCCTATCTCAGCTGCATTCGGGCAGAAGGCGGCGTACACCCTGGACAAGTCGCCACCTCATCACTGGGCCAACACAGACAGACAACATTCACACTCACATTCACACACTAGGGCCAATTTAGTGTTGCCAATCAACCTATCCCCGGGTGTATGGAAGCTGGAGTACCCGGAGGGAACCCACGCAGTCACGGGGAGATCCCGAGCCCGGGATTGAACTAAGTACTACTTGGGCTCTTCGTATTGTGAGGCACATGCAGTAACCCCTGTGTCACCGTGCTGCCCAAGTGGTATCGTATCGGAAGTAAAATAATTGAATCGGATCACCCCTAATCCAGTAGCTACATCCATACAAATTTAATAATATTGGAATATTATTGTTGAAAACATATTTCTTAATATATATTTTGTATTTTTTTTTCCCCCTAAAAAATATTTGATAAGTAAAACCTTGAAACGCATGTTGTCCAATGTCCATCCTTGTGCACAGGGCTCCAAAATCCTGAATAATGTATGATTGTTAAGAGAGAAAAAAAGGAACATTTTGTGCAGAAAATTAAAACAGTTGGGGGAAATCCTAATTTGTGCATGAAAAGGTAAAGGTAATTACGCGCTCTCATTGGACACTTCATTATATACACAAGTAGGAATATCATATTATTATTAGCGTAAAAGTGGTATGTATTGTAAATGAGTAGTTTTTTCCTATTGTGCACCTATAGTATTTCCATCAATCCATCCATTTTCCCTGCTTATTCCCTTTTGGGGTCGCGGGGGGCGCTGGTGCCTATCTCAGCTACAATCGGGCGGAAGGCGGTGTACATCCTGGACAAGTCGCCATCTCCTCGCAGGGCCAACACAGATAGACAGACAACATTCACACTCACATTCACACACTAGGGCCAATTTAGCGTTGCCAATCAACCTATCCCCAGGTGCATGTCTTTGGAAGTGGGAGGAAGCCGGAGTACCCGGAGGGAACCCACGCATTCACGGGGAGAACATGTAAACTCCACACAAAGATCCCGAGCCCGGGATTGAACCCAGGACTACTCAGGACCTTCGTATTGTGAGGAAGACGCACTAACCCTTCTTCCACCGTGAAGCCCCCCTATAGTATTTGTCATTTCCATTTAAATTTAAAAATACATTTAATTTTACATATTTTATTTGTATTGTACTTTGCTCCGATTAAAAATGTATTACTTAGCAACAACATATGTTTATAATATTGTTTATGTATTTCCCAAAGGAGTTAATACATAAATGAAACCCATTTTGAGACTTGTACCAATGTTTTCCTATTTTGACAGAACATCTGACCCTGCTTAAACAATTTTCTTATTTTGTTTCTCGATTCAACTTCTATTACAAGAACACATTACAATATTTAAAGAATAAAGTCAATTTTTTTACAAGGAAAAAGTACATTTAGTACTTTTTGTAATGTAATATTACTAGAAAATCGATAGTGTCCGCCCTGAAATCGGTAGGTTGTGAGTTCAAAACCCTGGCCGAGTCATACCAAAGACTATTAAAATGGGACCCATTACCTCCCTGCTTGGCACTCAGCATTAAGGATTGGAATTGGGGGCTAAATTACCAAAAATGATTCCCAGGTGCGGCCACCGCCGCTGCTCACTACTCCCCTCACCTCCCAGGGGGTGATCAAGGGTGATGGGTCAAATGCAGAGAATAATTTTGCCACACCTAGTGTGTGCACGACTATCAATGGTACTTTTACTTAACTTAAGTACTAGTAATATAACTCTAAAAAAGTGAGTACATCTATTTCAAGAAAAATACATGATATTTTACATAGGATTATTTTAACAGATTGAAATTACAAATTTTGGTAACACTGTGGTATGGGGAACATGGTTAGTGTTCGCCCTGAGGCATCAAGGGTTGGAATTGGGAGTTAAATCACCAAAAATGATTTCCATCCCCTCACCTCCCAGGAGGTGATCAAAGGTGATGGGTCAAATGCAGAGAATAATTTCGCCACACCTGGTGTGTATGTGACTATCAGTGGTACTTTAATTGTAATATTATATTCACCATTAATTAGTTGCTTATTAACATGCAAATTAGTAACATTGTGGCTCTTAAATAGTAAATTTTAACTTTATTCTGCATGGCCTTATTATACAACAACCCTAAGTAAATAACTCTAAATTAAGTCTTTGTTACTTACAATATGTTTCCCTAGTGTCCAAATAACTCTTCATTAAGTCTTTGTTACGTAGAATATGTTACCCACTCTAAAGTGTTACCCAAATGGAATATTAGATCAGGGTTAAAACATGTTTGACGTTACATTTTTTTTTGTTTATATCACAAGAAAAAGTAGAAATTTTACGTGAATCAGGTCGAAAATGAAGACGATGCCAGTGTACCTACAGTGGGGCAAAAAAGTATTTAGTCAGCCACCGATTGTGCAAGTTCTCCCACTTTAAATGATGACGGAGGTCTGTAATTTTCATCATTGGTACACTTCAACTGTGAGAGACAGAATGTGAAAAAAAATCTAGGAATTTTAAAGAATTTATTTGTAAATTATGGTGGAAAATAAGTATTTGGTCAACCATTTAAAGCTCTCACTGATGGAAGGAGGTTTTGGCTCAAAATCTCACGATACATGGCCCCATTCGTTCTTTCCTTAACACGGATCAATCGTCCTGTCCCCTTAGCAGAAAAACAGCCCCAAAGCATGATGTTTCCACACCCATGCTTCACAGTAGGTAGGGTGTTCTTGGGATGCAACTCAGTATTCTTTTTCCTCCAAACACGACGAGTTGAGTTTATACCAAGAAGTTCTATTTTGGTTTTATCTGACCACATGACATTCTCCCAATCCTCTGCTGTATCATCCATGTATCCATTTTGGTATAAACTCAACTCGTCGTGTTTGGAGGAAGAAGAATACTGAGTTGCATTCCAAGAACACCATACCTACTGTTAAGCATGGGGGTGGAAACATCATGCTTTGGGGCTGTTTTTCTGCTAAGGGGACAGGACGATTGATCCGTGTTAAAAAAAAAGAAAAAATGGGGCCATGTATCGTGAGATTTTGAGCCAAAACCTCCTTCCATCAGTGAGAGCTTTGAATGGTTGACCAAATACTTATTTTCCACCATAAATTACAAATAAATTCTTTAAAATTCCTACAATGTGAATTCCTGGATTTTTTTTTTCACATTCTGTCTCTCACAGTTGAAGTGTACCTATGATGAAAATTACAGACCTCTGTCATCATTTTAAGTGGGAGAACTTGCACAATCGGTGGCTGACTAAATACTTTTTTGCCCCACTGTATATTCTAACCATCCATCCATTTTCTACAGCTTGTCCCTCAGTAAGTTTGTATTCATTGTTTAAACTGGGGGTCAAATTCTGCATACTAACAGCAACAATATGTAATAATTGCCGTTCAAAATCACAGAGATTGGGTATAAAAAAATAAATAAATAAATCCTCACTTGTGGTGCACTGAGCTTCAAAGTCGAGGCAGCATTCTCCGTAGGCCAAGCAGCTGAAGTCACACTGGCACATGTAACCTCTGTAGTACTCCACGCCGCATCGTCCTCTGCAGCTGCCTGTGGAACAGAGAGACGACTTTAAATTTCAGGACATCCAAAAGTTTTGTCTAGTAAATAATTGTTACCAAGGTAAACACAAATGAGGTCAAACACACACACTACTAATGACATGTTTGCTCCCTGCAAAGTCCTCTTAAAAGGCATCATCATTATTTATATTCTAATCAACACGATACTCACTTTGACCATCACTAGGAGTCAAGACACAAGCCAGCAGAATGAAAGAGCAAAGGGGAGTTAAAGACATCTTCTTGTTGACCTGAAATGTGAAATCATCACATCAGCGTCTGTTTTGATTTCAGTGGGGAACAAATAAGACCTACCATGGGTGGGCACTCTGTGGTAGTTCTGCTCAACTTTGGACTCCTGCTTGCTTTTAAAGGCTGAAAGAGGGCCGGCTAACGTGCTCATAATTGGCGCATCCGGTCCATATTGAAGGGGGGGGGGGCTGATGTCACGGGCTGGAAGCACACCAGCACACGTCCGTGCCAGGCGCTGCTTCAGAAACTTTTTTAAGTACAAACTGTGCAAACTTTTTCCACAGAGGGACGTGTACTGAAAAGTCAATGGATGTTGCTTGGAGTTACTTTTTTTTTGTAAAAAAAAAAAAAAAAAGTTATCTAGCTGTATATCCTAATGCAGTGTTTTTCTACTTTTTTTGAGCCAAGGCACATTTTTTTGTGTTGGAAAAAATCCGGAGGCACACCAACCAGCAGAAATCATTAAAAACAACTCAGTTGACAATAAAAAGTTGTTGTCGCAATTGTTGGATATGACTTTAAACCAGTGGTTCTTAACCTGGGTTCGATCGAACCCTAGGGGTTCCATGAGTCGGCCTCAAGGGTTCGGCAGAGGTCAATACACACCCGACTCATCGTCTCAATAAAAACTTCTCCCTATCGGCGTATTACGGATACGGCAACAGCAGAAGTCACACTGATCTGCAGGTGTGTAATTTGTTGTGAGTTTATGCAGTCTAGTGTGAGTTTAGTGTCGGTTTTGTTCTTTGAACAAGGTGATGTTCATGCACGGTTCATTTTGTGCACCAGTAAAAAAACATGATAACACTTTAGTATGGGGGACATTTTCACCATTGATTAGTTTCTTATTAACATAAAAATTAGTAACATATTGGTTCTTAACTAGTCATTATTAAGTAATTATTAATGCCTTATTCGGCGTGGCCTCATTATAACCCTAACCCTCTAACCCTAACCCTAAACAAATAACTCCAAATGAAGTCTTTGTTACGTAGAATATGTTCCCCTAGTGTCCAAAAACCTCTAAATTAAGTCTTTGTTACTTAGAATATGTTCTCCATACTAAAGTGTTACCAAAAACACATATCTTTGTCTTGAATGTGAATTTTTTATTTTTTTCACTAAGAAGGGTTCAGTGAATGTGCGTATGAAACTAACAGGGTTCGGTACCTCCAATAAGGTAAAGAACCACTGCTTTAAACCATAACCAAGCATGCATCACTATAGCTCTTGTCTCAAAGTAGGTGTACTGTCACCACCTGTCACATCACGCCCTGACTTATTTGGAGATGTTTGCTGTTTTCCTGTATGTAATGTTTTAGTTTTTGTCTTGAACTCCTGTTTTGGTGGATTTTTCTCTTTTTTAGGTATTTTCCTGTAGCAGTTTTATGTCTTCCTTTGAGCGATGTTTCCTGCATCTTCTTTGATTTAGCAATCAAGAATATTTCAGTTGTTTTTATCCTTCTTTGTGGGGACATTTTGTTGATTGTCATGTCATGTTCAGATGTACATTGTGGACACCGTCTTTGCTCCACAGTAAGTCTTTGCTGTCGTCCAGCATTCTGTTTTTGTTGACTTTGTAGCCACTTCAGTTTTAGTTTGGGTCTGCATAGCCTTCCTTAGGCTTCAATGTCTTTTCTTAGGGGCACTCACCTTTTGTTTATTTTTGGTTTAAGCATTACACACATTTTTACCTGCACATGCTGTTTCCGACATCTACAAAGCAATTAGCTACCGGCTGCCACCTACTAGTATGAAAGAGTATTACACGGTTACTAAGCACCGACACTCAACACATAATTTGCAGACTATAACTACTGGTTTCCAAAAAATATTTTTAACCCTAATAGGTGAAATTACATAATCTCCCACGGCACACCAGACTGTATCTCACGGCACACTAGTTTGCCACGGCATAGTGGTTGAAAAACACAGTCCTAATGTTGTCATGCCGACTTTATTTAAAAAATGTTTTTGTTTTTTTCTTATTTTCCCATGTTTGCCCTTATTCTATTTCTTCAATAACCAAACAAATACATACAATACAGGGCAAAAGTCTGGACGCACATTCTCATTCAATGTGTTTTCTTTATTTTCATGACTATTTACATTGTAGATTGTCACTGAAGGCATCAAAACTGTGAATGAACACATGTGGAGTTATGTACTTAACAAAAAAAGGTGAAATAACAGAAAACATGTTTTATATTCTAGTTACTTCAAAATAGCCGCCCTTTGCCCTGATTGCTTTTTCGCACACTCTTGGCATTCTCTCGATGAGCTTCAAGAGGTCGTCACCTGACATGGTTTTTACTTCACAGGTGTGCTTGAAGAGATATATAGAGAGACACGTGTGCATCTTTGTATGCAACCAAACAAAAAATGCATTTGCTCCTCAAATATTTGTAAACAGAAACAAATCTGCAAATATTTTAGGATGAAAATGCATTACTTTCGTTTGCAAATGTTTTGTTTGCAAATATTTTTGGGGGGCTACTAATGTATTGTTTTGGTTTGCAAATATTTATTTTATTTGCATTTTTTTTTTTTAGGGTTCCAAATCTTTGTTTGCAATTTTTGTGTTTGCAACTATTTGTTTTTGTTTGGACTTTGGAAATATTTTTGAGGGATTGCAAATGCATTATTATTGTTTGCAGCTTGTTTTCTACTGCCCTGTATATAGAGACTTGTGTGTGTCTTTCTATGCAACCAAACAAAAATGCATTTACTCCCCATAAACATATTTGCAAATAAAGAAAAATGCTTTTGCAACTCCAAAAAATATGTCAACAATTAAAAATATTTGCAACCCCAACAAATATTTGTAAACAAAAACATATCTTTGCAAATACTATTTTAGGATAAAATGCATTTCTTATGTTTGTTAATGTTTTTTTTGCAAATATTTTGGGGGGCTGCAAATGTCGATTTTGTTTGCAATTTTTTAGGGACGCAAATCTTTGTTTGCAAATATTTGTTGGTGTGTTGTAGATTTCTTAGCAATTTTTGTGATTGCAAATATTTGTTGTTTTGTATACAAATATTTTTAGGAATTGCAAACTCATTATCATTTGTGAACTACTAAAAATATTTGCAACCCCAACAAATATTTGGAAACAAAAACATATCTCTGCAAATATTATTTTAGGATGAAAATGCATTTCTTACGTTTGCAAATGTTATGTTTGCAAATATTTTTGGGGGGCTGCTAATGTATTGTTTTGGTTTGCAAATATTTATTTTATTTGCAATTATTTTATAGGGTTCAAAATCTTTGTTTGCAAATAAATTTGTTTGCAATTTTTGTGTTTGCATCTATTTTTTTTTGTTTGGACTTTGGAAGTATTTTTGGGGGATTGCAAATGCATTATTATTGTTTGCAGCTTGTTTTCTATTGCACTGTATATAGAGACTTGTGTGTGTCTTTCTATGCAACCAAACAAAAATGCATTTGCTCCCCATAAACATATTTGCAAATAAAAAAAAATGCTTTTGCAACTCCAAAAAATATTTGTCAACAATTAAAAAGATTTGCAACCCCAACAAATATTTGTAAACTGAAACGTGTCTCTTTAAATATTATTTTAGGGTGAAAATGCATTTCTTAGGTTTGCAAATGTTTTGTATGCAGATATTTTGGGGAGCTGTAAATGTCGATTCTGTTTGCAATAAAAAAAATTTAGGGTTGCAAATATTTGTGTGCAAATATTTGTTGGTGTGTTTTAGATTTGTTTACAATTTTTGTGTTTGCAAATATTTATTGTTTTGTATACAAAAATATTTTACGGAATTGCAAAGTCATTATCATTTGTGAACTATTAAAAAGATTTGCAACCCCAACAAATATTTGTAAACAAAAACATATCTCTACAAATATTATTTTGGGATGAAAATATATTTCTTACGTTTGCAAATGTTTTGTTTGTGTCCCAATCATTGTGTCCCAATGATCCTAGGAGCATGTTGTCTGGGGGCTTTATGCCCCCTGGTAGGGTCTCCCAAGGCAAACTGGTCCTAGGTGAGGGACCAGACAAAGAGCAGCTCGAAAACCTCTATGAAAAGTAAAAACAAAGGACCCAGATTTCCCTCGCCCGGACGCGGGTCACCGGGGCCCCCCTCTGGAGCCAGGCCCGGAGGTGGGGCACGATGGCGAGCGCCTGGTGGCCGGGCCTGTACCCATGGGGCCCGGCCGGGCACAGCCCGAAGAGGCAACGTGGGTCCCCCCTCCAATGGGCTCACCACCCATAGCAGGGGCCATAGAGGTCGGGTGCAATGTGAGCTGGGCGGCAGCCGAAGGCAGGGCACTTGGCGGTCCGATCCTCGGCTACATAAGCTCGCTCTTGGGACGTGGAACGTCACCTCACTGGGGGGAAAGGAGCCTGAGCTAGTGCGCGAAGTAGAGAAATTCCGGCTGGATGTAGTCGGACTCACTTCGACGCACAGCAAGGGCTCTGGAACCACTTCTCTTGAAAGGGGCTGGACTCTCTTTCACTCTGGCGTGGCCGGCAGTGAGAGGCGACGGGCTGGGATGTCAATTCTGGTTGCCCCCCGGCTTAAAGCCTGCACGTTGGAGTTCAACCCAGTGGACGAAAGGGTAGCCTCCCTCCGCCTTCGGGTGGGGGGACGGGTCCTGACTGTTGTTTGTGCTTACGCACCAAACAACAGTTCAGAGTACCCACCCTTTTTGGGTACACTCGAGGGAGTACTGGAGAGTGCTCCCCCGGGTGATTCCCTTGTCCTACTGGGGGACTTCAACGCTCATGTTGGTAACGACAGTGAAACCTGGAGAGGCGTGATTGGGAAGAATGGTAGCCCGGATCTGAACCCGAGTGGTGTTTTGTTATTGGACTTCTGTGCTCGTCACAGTTTGTCCATTACAAACACCATGTTCAAACATAAGGGTGTCCATATGTGCACTTGGCACCAGGACACCCTAGGCCGCAGTTCCATGATCGACTTTGTAGTTGTGTCATCGGATTTGCGGCCTCATGTTTTGGACACTCGGGTAAAGAGAGGGGCGGAGCTTTCTACCGATCACCACCTGGTGGTGAGTTGGCTGCGATGGTGGGGGAGGATGCCGGACAGACCTGGCAGGCCCAAACGCATTGTGAGGGTTTGCTGGGAACGTCTGGCAGAGTCTCCTGTCAGAGAAAGTTTCAATTCCCACCTCCGGAGGAACTTTGAACATGTCACGAGGGAGGTGCTGGACATTGAGTCCGAGTGGACCATGTTCCGCACCTCTATTGTCGAGGCGGCTGATCGGAGCTGTGGCCGCAAGGTAGTTGGTGCTTGTCGTGGCGGTAATCCGAGAACCCGCTGGTGGACACCAGCGGTGAGGGATGCCGTCAAGCTGAAGAAGGAGTCCTACCGGGTTCTTTTGGCTCATAGGACTCCAGAGGCAGTGGACAGGTACCGACAGGCCAAGCGGTGTGCAGCTTCAGCGGTCACAGAGGCAAAAACTCGGACATGGGAAGAGTTTGGGGAAGCCATGGAAAATGACTTCCGGATGGCTTCGAAGCGATTCTGGACCACCATCCGCCGCCTCAGGAAGGGGAAGCAGTGCACTGTCAACACCGTGTATGGTGCGGATGGTGTTCTGCTGACCTCAACTGCGCATGTTGTGGATAGGTGGAAAGAATACTTTGAAGACCTCCTCAATCCTACCAACACGTCTTCCTATGAGGAAGCAGTGCCTGGGGAATCTGTGGTGGACTCTCCTATTTCTGGGGCTGAGGTTGCTGAGGTAGTTAAAAAGCTCCTCGGTGGCAAGGCCCCAGGGGTGGATGAGATCCGCCTGGAGTTCCTGAAGGCTCTGGATGCTGTGGGGCTGTCTTGGTTGACAAGACTCTGCAGCATGGCGTGGACATCGGGGGCGGTACCTCTGGATTGGCAGACCAGGGTGGTGGTCCCTCTCTTTAAGAAGGGGGACCGGAGGGTGTGTTCCAACTATCGTGGGATCACACTCCTCAGCCTTCCCGGTAAGGTTTATTCAGGTGTACTGGAGAGGAGGCTACGCCGGATAGTTGAACCTCGGATTCAGGAGGAACAGTGTGGTTTTCGTCCTGGTCGTGGAACTGTGGACCAGCTCTATACTCTCGGCAGGGTTCTTGAGGGTACATGGGAGTTTGCCCAACCAGTCTACATGTGCTTTGTGGACTTGGAGAAGGCATTCGACCGTGTCCCTCGGGAAGTCCTGTGGGGAGTGCTCAGAGAGTATGGGGTATCGGACTGTCTTATTATGGCAGTCCGACCCCTGTACGATCAGTGTCAGAGCTTGGTCCGCATTGCCGGCAGTAAGTCGGACACGTTTCCAGTGAGGGTTGGACTCCGCCAAGGTTGCCCTTTGTCACCGATTCTGTTCATAACTTTTATGGACAGAATTTCTAGGCGCAGCCAAGGCATTGAGGGGTTCCGGTTTGGTGGCCGCGGGATTAGGTCTCTGCTTTTTGCAGACGATGTGGTCCTGATGGCTTCATCTGGCCGGGATCTTCAGCTCTCACTGGATCGGTTCGCAGCCGAGTGTGAAGCGGCCGGAATGAGAATCAGCACCTCCAAATCCGAGTCCATGGTTCTCTCCCGGAAAAGGGTGGAGTGCCATCTCCTGGTTGGGGAGGAGACCCTGCCCCAAGTGGAGGAGTTCAAGTACCTAGGAGTCTTGTTCACGAGTGGGGGAAGAGTGGATCGTGAGATCGACAGGCGGATCGGTGCGGCGTCTTCAGTAATGCGGACGTTGTACCGATCTGTTGTGGTGAAGAAGGAGCTGAACCAGAAGGCAAAGCTCTCAATTTACCGGTCGATCTACGTTCCCATCCTCACCTATGGTCATGAGCTTTGGGTCATGACCGAAAGGATAAGATCACGGGTACAAGCGGCCGAAATTAGTTTCCTCCGCCGTGTGGCGGGGCTCTCCCTTAGAGATAGGGTGAGAAGCTCTGTCATCCGGGAGGAACTCAAAGTAAAGCCGCTGCTCCTCCACATCGAGAGGAGCCAGATGAGGTGGTTCGGGCATCTGCAGCCACCTGCAGCCACCCGAACGCCTCCCGAGGGAGGTGTTTAGGGCACGTCCAACCGGTAGGAGGCCTCGGGGAAGACCCAGGACACGTTGGGAAGACTATGTCTCCCGGCTGGCCTGGGAACGCCTCGGGATCCCCCGGGAAGAGCTAGACGAAGTGGCTGGGGAGAGGGAAGTCTGGGCTTCCCTGCTTAGGCTGCTTCCCCCCGCGACCCGCCCTCGGATAAGCGGAAGAAGATGGATGGATGGATGGATGGATTGTTTGCAAATATTTTTGGGGCGCTGCAAATGTATTGTTTTTGTTTGCTAAGCGGAAGAAGATGGATATATATATACATATATATATATATATATATATATATATATATATATATATATATATATATATATATATATATATATATATATATATATATATATATATATATATATATATATATATATATATATTTATATATATATATATATATTTATATATATATATATATATGTAGATATGTTTATATATGTATATGTATATATATATATGTATATGTATATATATATGTATATCTATATATATTTATATATATGTGTGTATATGTATATGTATGTATATGTATATATATATGTATATATATGTGTATATATATATACATATATGTACATATATGCTGCCCCCGCAAACCGACCTCGGATAAGCGGAAGAAGATGGATGGATATATATATATATATATATGTATATATATGTATACGTATATATATATGTATATCTATATGTATATATATGTATATGTATATATATGTATACGTATATATATATGTATATCTATATGTATATATATGTATATGTACATATATATATATATGTATATGTATATATATGTATACGTATATATATGTATATCTATATATATATGTATATATAAATATATATATATGTGTGTATATGTATATGTATGTATATTAGATTAGATTAGATTAGATAGTACTTACTTATTCCGTCAGGAGAGTTCCTTCAGGAAAATTACAATTTTCAGCACAATCCCATTCAAGTTTAAATAAAAATTACAGGGAGACAGAACAGGATCGCTGACGGGTCTGCCGGCTTCCAGCGCCCCTTACAAAAAAGATGAGATACAGGTAAACAAAGAGGGGGGGATGGGAGAAAAAAATAGAAGATTAAAATAAAATGAAAAAATCGGTCTCAGCCTGGGCCCTGGAGAGGAGGTGCAGACTGAGGCAAAGGGAAAAAAAAATATATATATACATATATATATATATATATATATATATATACATATATATATATATATATATATGTATATATGTATATATATATAAAAAAAAAATATATATATATATATATATATATATATATATATATATATATATATATATAAGTAAACATTGATTGATTGATTGATATATAATCTGATGAAATTTTTCCAGCCAAACTCCCTCCACTTGGGTAAGCTGGTACAAGTCCATTGATATTTCCATACTATTGTACATTCTTCCTCAGATATAGTTATCCCTCCTTCCTTCTCCCATTTTCTTTTATATATATATATATATATAAAGTTTAATATTATTTCATATTCCAGTGTTTTTCAACCAATGTGCCGCGGCACACTTGTGCACCACGGCAGATGATGTCATTTCACCTAATTGGGTTAAAAATGTTTTTGCAAACTAGTAATTCCATCCATCCATCCATTTTTTACCGCTTATTCCCTTTGGTGTCGCGGGGGGCGCTGGTGCCTATCTCAGCTACAATCGGGCGGAAGGTGGGGTACACCCTGGACAAGTCGCCACATTATCGCAGCAAATAATGTACCTTTGTTGAGGGTCTGTGCTGTCTAGAGCGCAGCAGACTAACCGTGTAATACTCTTCCATATCAGTAGGTGGCAGCAGGTAGCTAATTGCTTTGTGGATGTCGGGAACATTGTTTGTCCAAAATCACAATATGCAGACGAAAGCGGTAAGCAGTGTGCAGGTAAAAGGTATCAAATGCTTAAACCAAAAATAAACAAAGGGCGAGTGCCGCTAAGAAAAGGCATTGAAGCTTAGGGATGGCTATGCAAAACAAAACTAAAACTGAACTGGCTGCAAAGTAAACAAAAACAGAATGCTGGACGACAGCAAAGACTTACAGCGTGTGGACCATCAGACGGCGTCCACAAAGTACATCTGTACATGACATGACAATCAGCAACAAAATAGGAGTGCAAGACAAGAAGTAAAACACTACACACAGGAAAACACCAAAAAACTCAAAATGAGTCACGACGTGATGTGGAACAGGTCGTGACAGTACACCTACTTTGAGACGAGAGCTATAGTGATGCATTTGTTATGGCTTGAATTTATATCCAACAATTGCAAGAACGAATTTTTACTGTCAATATCAGCTGCTGGGTTTCATTCCTTTATGTTTTCTGCTAGTGGAGTTTTTCAATGAAAAAATGTGCCTTGGTTCAGAAAAGGCTGAAAACGACTGTTCTAGTCAACAGACCCTGATAAGGTTTCATATATCAAACTCGGTCTAGCCCGCCCTCTTGTGGTCATATTGTGTATTTCAGGTTCAGTCGCTTCCACAAAACCCAAAAAGTTGCACATAAATAAAGCAAAAACGCTTTTCATACCATTAACCTTTGACTTGTACAGCTTATTGGGTGTTACATGAATAACACATCAGAGCCAGAGAGTTAAAAGAACGATGCACGTCGACGTCCTTTAGGATTTCAAGGCGTGCGTCACCTTACCGGGTGATGACGTCACGCACGTCAAACTCGCCAGAAAGACGCAAAAAAAAACAACAACACGAAATGTTGTTCTTTTGTTCATTTTTTAGAAAAATGCAGGTAAGTTTACATGTGTGCGCTATATAGTGACATTGAATGTGTTTGGTTTTATGGCTTGTGTGCCCAACATCCAACCGACAGCTTCTTCTGCTGAACTGCTCCATAGGTGCTCGGCTGCAGCACCTGTGGAGCAAGAAGATTCCACAGAATCATCTGAGGAGGATGAGACGTCTCTAGAGGACGACACATCCCTGGAGGAGGACACATCTCTGGAAGACGAGACATCGGACACAGATTCTTCAACAGAGGATGACAATACAGTTGCTCTAAGGAGATGGGAAACCACTACTGCTCTTATTGGAAAAAGGAAGAATAAATTTTCTCATCCACTTGTTGAAAAGGATGTGGCAACTACCTATGCACCTTTGAGGGACGAGACATCCCTAGAGGACGACACATCCCAGGAGGAGGACACATCTCTGGAGGACGAGACATTTGACACAGCTTCTTCAACTGAGGAGGACCGTACAATAGCTGTAAAGCAGTGGAAAACCACTATTGCCCTGAAAATGAAGAGGAAAACTCGTAAAACTGTTAAAATAAATGTGGCAACTACTGATGTACCTGTGGCGGACGACACATCCCCGGAAGACGAAACATCCATGGGGGAGGACACATCTGTGGAGGACGAGACATTTGACACTCCTTCTTCGACAGAGGAGGACAACACAAGAGCTGTGAAGAAGTGGGAAACCACTACTGCTTCTACTCGGAAAAAGAAGAGGAAAACTCCTAAAAAGAATGGAGCAGCTACGGATACACCTTTAGACGATGAGACCACTCTGGACGATGAGTCATCCCTGGATGACAAGATATTTGATACAGCTTCGTCAACCGAGGAGGACAATACGGTAGCTGTGAAAAAGAGGGAAACCACTACTGCTGGTTTTAGGAAAAGGAAGAAGAAAACTCATCATCCACCTGCTAAAAAGACTGTGGCCACTACTGATGCACCTTTAGAGGATAAAACTACGCTGGGGAATGAGTCATCTCTGGAGGATGATGCAGTTTCTTCAACAGAGGAGACCAAGACAGTTGCTGTAAAGAAGGGGGAAACCACTACTGCTCTTATTAGAAAAAGGAAAAAGAAAACTTCTACTTCACCTGTTCAAAAGTATGTGGCAACCGTTGATGCATCTTTGGAGGTTGAGACGTTTCTGGAGGGGGACACAGCTTCTTCAACAGAGCAGGACAATATAATAACTGTAAATGAGAATACCACTAATCCACCTTTTGGAGAAAGGGACAAAGAAACTCCTGATTCACATGTTGAAGGGTATTATTTCAAGGTTGAGACATTTCTAGTTGGTGACAATGGTTTTTCAACAGAGGATGACAAAATAATACTTGTAGAGGGTGGTAAAACCAAGACTCCACCTTTTGCAGAAAGGAACGAGGAAAATCCGGATCCACCTGGTAAAAAGAATGTGCCAACCGCTGATGCACCTTCTGAGGGTGAGACATCACTCGAGGACAGGTTTTTTTGGGAAGATGACACAGGTCCTTCAGCAGAGGAGGAAGATATCAAAGTTGTAAGGCATGGGAAAACCAGGAGTCTGCCTAATGGAAAAATGGATGAGGGAACTGATCCACCTGTTGTAGAGGATGTACCGACTACTGGGGATGCAGGGGAATCCAGAGCGGAGGAGAACGAAACAAGTATTGTAACTGTGGAGGATAAGACCAATAGAGTGGCGCAAGAGTTGGAATGCAGTACGGTGCTACCTGTAACACTAAAAAA
This sequence comes from Nerophis ophidion, assembly GCF_033978795.1. Taxonomy (NCBI): domain Eukaryota; kingdom Metazoa; phylum Chordata; class Actinopteri; order Syngnathiformes; family Syngnathidae; genus Nerophis; species Nerophis ophidion. The sequence goes on along the minus strand of NC_084632.1, from coordinate 23,715,259 downwards.
TGATGGAACCACGACAGAGCCCCAGGAGGAGTCACTTGCTGCACGTCGAGCAGCACAAAAGCCTGAAGCCTTTCTTAGCAGTGAACTTTGCTTTGAACAAGACCTTTCCCATCAGAAGCTTGATTTGCACCCTAAGTTCCTCCAACAACGCAAAGGATATAGTCAGTGGCAGAGAAAGGAACAGGTTGCACAGACTGGGGAACACCAAGACTTTATAAACCAACAAGGACTCTCAAAGGAAAACCTCCAACGGCTCTCTAAGGACAGGGTCTCTAAAGAGAAAGTCACTAAGAAAGAGGGATCCAACAACTTAGGCTCTCCCAGTTCCATGTGCCGGACCACAGAAGAGGACAAAACCATCACTGACCAACCTAAATCTAAACCTGAACCTGAACGCCACAGAGGAATGGAGAAGGAAAAAGAAACGGGGAGGAGTAGTTGTCACTCAAGTATTGGACGGAGAGGGCAAAATGATGAAGACAAAGAAGAGAAAAAGCCTAAGAAGCCGTCATTACTGGACCGCTTCCTGAGCTTTTTCAGGCTGAAGAAAACAAACTAATCATCAACCAAGCGGAAAGTGTTACAGTATTTCCTGATTAATGTGGAGATAACCAGATAATAAGTGTGGCTCAGGGGTCAGAACAAGTGTCCAATAACAAGAAAGTTCCTAGTTTTAAATCCAGCTTTCTCCATCCCAGTCACTGCTGTTGTGTCCTTGGGCAGGACACTGCTTCTACATTACCTTCTTGGATGCCCACACAGGGAAGCTTCAGAGACCAAAAAGCTGTGCCTGAGTTTTGCTGTACATATGTTGTACATGTGACAATAAAGATTTACTTAAAAAAATCAAAAAAAGCACAAAAAACCTCACTCTCATCGGGGTCACGGCACCACTGGTTTGCAGCCAGTGCCTCCACTCTTTGCTAGAACCATGGCCAGTGCTCTCTATTCCCCACATAGTTCCTTTCTGCTGCAGTGAGGCGACACGAGAAGAAGGCCCAGGGACAGCGCTGGGAAAGGACTGCTCTCACTTCTGTATACGATGTGTCAACCTTGACTAAAACTGCAATAAAGGATTAACGTGAGTAAGTACTGAGGCCTTGTAAAGGTCTGTTTCAACAATTAAAAGCCCTCTTTTGGTTTCGGACGTCCACACAAAAAGTAATTTAGTGGATATAGGTCAAAATTCATCAAAAGTGCACAAATGAGAATAAAATACAAAAGCTCTCCTTGACGCGCGTCTCATCTGCATAGTAGAAGGTTGTTGCCATATACCGAAAAGTTGGTAAACATTGACCAACAAGATGACCAAATTTAACTCGAAAAAAGCGCTTGTTTGCAGCTACCTGTTTTTTTTTCGGGCCGGGTGGATTATGATTACCGCTAATTTTTCATCCAAACGGGAAGATATTACATCCTATCAGTTCGCATCCCTGTGAGAGCAGACATTGTACAGTTAGTGATTGTTTTATCAAGTTCGTAGTTTGTATTTCTTGTTTGGCACTTGGCAATACTGCTACATGATGCTTAGTGTTTTACTAATGCTGGATCTGTTTAGCACACAGCTTCTAAAACATGTTCAGGCTAAAAAATATAAGGTTCTGAATCATTATTCATTCCAAAGTAGTAGTGGTTGTCTCTCAAGTCTGTCATGATTTTGCACTGTTGTTGATGTTTAGGTAGATAGCAAATTTTGTGATGCGTCTGTGAAATTAATAAGACTCTATATATTTAAAATAAGCAAAATACACAAGTATTACATGATATTATGAATGTGACTGTTACGACATTCCATATATACTTACAGCGTGTATGATGGATGTTTTTGGATGCCTTTTTAGAGTGCTCTATAGGCGGAATAGAGCGACTTCCATTGACTCCATTGTTGGGTGTCTTTTGCTGACGTTTATTTACAAGTTCCAACTATCGTGGGATCACACTCCTCAGCCTTCCCGGTAAGGTTTATTCAGGTGTACTGGAGAGGAGGCTTCGCCGGATAGTCGAACCTCGGATTCAGGAGGAACAGTGTGGTTTTCGTCCTGGTCGTGGAACTGTGGACCAGCTCTATACTCTCGGCAGGGTTCTTGAGGGTGCATGGGAGTTTGCCCAACCAGTCTACATGTGCTTTGTGGACTTGGAGAAGGCATTCGACCGTGTCCCTCGGGAAGTCCTGTGGGGAGTGCTCAGAGAGTATGGGGTATCGGAATGTCTTATTGTGGCAGTCCGCTCCCTGTATGATCAGTGTCAGAGCTTGGTCCGCATTGCTGGCAGTAAGTCGGACACGTTTCCAGTGAAGGTTGGACTCCGCCAAGGCTGTCCTTTGTCACCGATTCTGTTCATAACTTTTATGGACAGAATTTCTAGGCGCAGTCAAGGCGTTGAGGGGTTCCGGTTTGGTGGCCACGGGATTGGGTCTCTGCTTTTTGCAGATGATGTAGTCCTGATGGCTTCATCTGGCCGGGATCTTCAGCTCTCACTGGATCGGTTCGCAGCCGAGTGTGAAGCGACCGGAATGAGAATCAGCACCTCCAAGTCCGAGTCCATGGTTCTCGCCCGGAAAAGGGTGGAGTGCCATCTCCGGGTTGGGGAGGAGACCCTGCCCCAAGTGGAGGAGTTCAAGTACCTAGGAGTCTTGTTCACGAGTGGGGGAAGAGTGGATCGTGAGATCGACAGGCGGATCGGTGCGGCGTCTTCAGTAATGCGGACGTTGTATCGATCCGTTGTGGTGAAGAAGGAGCTGAGCCGGAAGGCAAAGCTCTCAATTTACCGGTCGATCTACGTTCCCATCCTCACCTATGGTCATGAGCTTTGGGTCATGACCGAAAGGATAAGATCACGGGTACAAGCGGCCGAAATGAGTTTCCTCCGCCGGGTGGCGGGGCTCTCCCTTAGAGATAGCGTGAGAAGCTCTGCCATCCGGGAGGAGCTCAACGTAAAGCCGCTGCTCCTCCACATCGAGAGGAGCCAGATGAGGTGGTTCGGGCATCTGGTCAGGATGCCACCCGAACGCCTCCCTAGGGATGTGTTTAGGGCACGTCCAGCTGGTAGGAGGCCACGGGGAAGACCCAGGACACGTTGGAAAGACTATGTCTCCCGGCTGGCCTGGGAACGCCTCGGGATCCCCCGGGAAGAGCTAGACGAAGTGGCTGGAGATAGGGAAGTCTGGGCTTCCCTGCTTAGGCTGCTGCCCCCGCGACCCGACCTCGGATAAGCGGAAGATGATGGATGGATGGATGGATATTTACAAGTTAGAATGCATAAGACAAAGAAAAACAAATAAGAGCTCGCCTCACATAAGGATTATAAATAATGGATACAATTCCAAAGAAAGTGCAGTTCTCATTTATTGCATTAGGGAGTGAGGTTTACAAATATAGACTCTGGCGGGCTTCCATTATACTTGCCTGCTGGAACAGGTCAGGGTCTTCCAACAGTCCTCACAATGTGGAAGCACACAAATAGTCAAAAAAATTAATATGCATGAGCAACTAAGAGGTCTAATTCACTCCTAATTGATTCTCAACCAGGTGTGTGCCAATGTGTTTTCCTAATCCTACTAGATACTGAAAATTCCAAGGATGTGAGCATTTGTATTTTTACATATATTGAAAAAGGTTCAACAAAATTCAACTATATCATCCAGTGTCCTTCAGATTGGACATGTGGTTGGGGTCAGTCTTTTGTCAGAGTTGTAATTAAAAACGTAAAAAACATTGACCTTGATGAACCAGAAGCAAAGGAGTAAACTTTATTGAAAGTCAGTGCTTATTTGCAGTAAGTACAGCACATGACAAGTATGGTATTCTAACGATTGCATCATCAAAATTAACATACATCATATCTTTAATTTCATTTCTACTAGTTGTGCTCTGGGCAGCACGGTGGAACAGGGGTTAGTGCATCTGCCTCACAATACAAAGGTCCTGAGCAGTCCTGGGTTCAATCCTGGGCTCGGGATCTTTCTGTGTGGAGTTTGCATGTTCTCCCTGTGACTGTGTGGGTTCCCTCCGGGTACTCCAGCTTCCTCCCACTTCCAAAGACATGCAATAAGTTGATTGGCAGCACTAGTTGGCCCGACTGTGTCAATGTTGTCTGTCTATATGTGTTGGCCCTGCAATGAGATGGCGACATGTCCAGGGTGTACACCGCCTTCCGTCCGACTGCAGCTGAGATAGGCTCCAGCAACCTTCCGCGACCCCAAAAAGGACAAGCGGTAGGAAATGGATGGATGGATAGTTCCATCCATTCATCCATCCTTTTTCTACCGCTTATTCCCTTTCGGGGTCGCGGGGGGCGCTGGCGCCTATCTCAGCTAGTTGTGCTCCTTAAATATGAGCAATAATTAAATGAGACGTTCAACTTATAGAATAGAATAGAATAAAATAGAATGTACTTTATTGATCCCTGGGGGAAATTCAGCAATCCTGTATTTGAGATTGTTTATAGGGTTAGGCGAAATAAGTGCTCAACTTCAGCCTAAAATAAATGTAAAAGCTGTTTATTTTTTGGACCACTGACCGAATAAATCAGTGGTTCTCAACCTTTTTCAGTGATGTACCCCCTGTGAACATTTGTTTTAATTCAAGTACCCCCTAATCAGAGCGAAGCATTTTTGGTTGAAAAACACAGATAAAGAACTCAAGTACAGCACTATGTCATCAGTTTCTGATTTATTAAATTGTATAACAGTGCAAAATATTGCCCATTTGTAGTGGTCTTTCTGGAACTATTTAGAAAAAACATATAAAAATAACTAAAAACTTGTTGAAAAATAAACAAGCGTTTCCATTTTAAATAAAGATTTCTACACATAGAAGTAATCATCAACTGAAAGTGCCCTCTTTGGGGATTGTAATAGAGATCCATCTGGATTCATGAACTTACCGTATTTCCTTGAATTGCCGCAGGGCATATAGTATGCGCCTGCCTTGAATTACTGCCGGGTCAAACTGTCTTCCCAAAATAATTAGCGCTTGCTTAGTATTACCGCCTGGTCAAACTCCTGACGTCACGAGTGACACTTCCCCTCTCATCATTTTCAAAATGGAGGAGGCTGATTTCAATACCAGTCATTTGAAATCGCATAAAGGGAAGAAGATTAAGAGCTATTCAGTAGGATTTAAGGTCCAAGCTTACATCAGACTCAAATTTTTACTGCATAGCTTTGGTAAGTGCCGGAGTGAAAAGAGGTTTTAAAATAATTAACACATGCTTACTTTTATCGCATGCCTTTGGTAAGCGCAGGAGTGAGAAGGGGTTTTAAATTAATTACCGCCCCGGCGGCAATTCAAGGAAATACGGTAATTCTAAGCATTTCTTCACCAAAAAAGAAATCTTTAACAGCAATATCTATGGAACATGTCCACAAAAAAAATCTAGCTGTACACTGAATATCGCATTGTTGCATTTCTTTTTAAAGTTTATGAACTTACATTCATATTTTGTTGAAGTATTATTCAATAAATATATTTATAAAGGATTTTGGAATTGTTGCTATTTTTAGATTTTTTTTTTTTTTAATCTCACCTACCCCTTGGCATACCTTCAACTACCCCCAGGGTACGCGTACCCCATTAGAGAACCACTGGAATAAATAATAAACCAACTTGGTTTTATGTTAATGTAGTTTCGCTCATTATCAGCTTGGAGGTGCTGTTGAGTTTAAGCGGCAGTTAGGATGTCATGGTGTGTTTATATACATACATATATATATATATATATATATATATATATATATATATATATATATATATATATATATATATATATATATATATATATATAGTGTTCAACATTTAAAAATATCAAAGTAACAATACTAATTGAAAACAAGTACAACAAAAGTACAGGTTAAGGGGTGTATTGATAAGAATATATCCATATATACGTCATTGACGTAATGTAATGCTGCCTTGCAGCGTAGACAATGCGATAAGAGCAATCATATACGTGTTTAAACAAACAGAAGAACAGCTTTAATAACGAATATAACTTGTGGAACGATACATTTTAATTTAGTTAATTGGCTACAACACGTGTTGCTAAATGGCCGAAAAAGTCGCGTAAATAACGGAAGCTGCCTGGTTCGTTAAATACAGTTTTTTATTTTGAGGAGTTTCCCCGTCAACTATCAGCCAATAAAATACTAGCAAACACTCCTAAAACCCGCCCCCATTGGTTGCTATGCCTACTTCAGGTTTCTCAATGAATGACGGGCAAACGCACCAATCATCGTTGAGCTGGGCGTGACCAGGCGAGGACACAGGAGGCTTCCTCGCGCATTTCTACTACAAGGAACCGACAGCCGAGAATGACCTAGGAGTGCTGGACAGAGGCTGCCGGAAGACCAGGCATGGACAATGCCATATAAACGTCTACGGAGGGATCTACACAGGTCATAAATTAACCTTTCTTACAATTTACACCTTTTGATGAATTTCTCGCGTATTGCCAGCGTGCGGCATCATGCATGTGCGGCTAATAAACGCGGTGGTTTGACACAAGCTAACGCAGCAAATGGGTCCTTCACATGGACGGATTTATTCACTATACGGTATTCAATGGCAACAATATGCAACATAATTGTTTATATGTTTAATATACATATGTTTATTTACTTTATTTAATGTCAGTTTTAAAGGCCTACTGAAATTAGATTTTCTTATTTAAACAGGGATAGCAGGTCCATTCTATGTGTCATACTTAATCATTTCGCGATATTGCCATATTTTTGCTGAAAGGATTTAGTAGAGAACATCCACGATAAAGTTCGTAACTTTTGGTCGCTAATAAAAAAGCCTTGCCTGTACCGGAAGTAGCCGAAGTGCGCGTGAAGTCACGGGTTGTAGGGCTCCTCACACTGTTTATAATCATAGCGACCAGCAGCAAGTGCAATTCGGACCGTGAAAGGGACGAGTTCCCCATTAATTTGAGCGAGGATGAAAGATTTGTGGATGAGGAAAGTTAGAGTGAAGCGCTTGAAAAAAAAAAAAGGCGACGGCTCCAGGCGACGGCAGTGGGAGCGATTCAAATGCTATTAGACACATTTACTGGGATAATTCTGGAAAATCCCTTATCTGCTTATTGTGTTAATAGTGTTTTAGTGAGATTATAACGTCATACCTGAAAGTCAGAGGGCTGCGGTTAACGCCAGTGTCTCTCAGAGGAGCCAATATCACAGCTACAGGAGGAGGTCGCATAATCCACTCAAATCTCCGGTAAGAGCCGACTTAATATCACAATTTTCCCATCCAAAAACTTGCTGGCTGACATAGAGAAACATGTTTGCTTGACCGCTCTGTGTTAAAGCTTCACAACAAACAAAGGCAGCTGCAATCCACCGCTTTCCACCAACAGCATTCTTCTTTATAGTGTCCATTATTAATTGAACAAATTGCAAAAGATTCAGCAACACAGATGTCCAAATTACTATGTACTTATGTGATAAAAAGAGACGACTTTTAGCCGTAAGTGGTGCTAGGCTAAAATGTCCCCTCTGACCAATAACGTCACAAACACGCATCATCATTCCGCGACGTTTTCAACAGGAAACTCCGCTAGAAATTTAAAATTGTAATTTAGTAAACTAAACTGGCCGTATTGGCATGTGTTGCAATGTTAAGATTTCATCATTGATATATAAACTATCAGACTGCATGGTCGGTAGTAGTGGGTTTCAGTAGGCCTTTAAGATTTAATTTAAGTTTCAGGAGACTTCTACTATGGCCGACAGGTTCAAACGCGAAGCAACGTCCAGGAATTATTCAAAACCTAAAAAACACTGTAGCAAACTAACACAAATGCAATAGGGAAATTGCTAAAAATACATAAATGCCGCAAGATCAAAACAAAATGGAAAGTATAAGTGCTGAAAATGCCCAAAACACACCAAAAGGTGCCATAAACAACTGTTTCAGCAGACCTGGGCAATTACTTTGACTGAGGGGGCCAAATTTAGAGAAAAAAATGTGTCTTGGGGCCAGTGTATCTATTTTTAGGAACACTAATACAAAACCTCACAATAATGTCGAATTGAATACTAAAAATGTTATGACAGACCGCCTCAAAAATGAAATGTAATTTAATTTAATTTGGGACGGCGTGGCGCAGTGGGGAGAGTGGCCGTGCGCAACCCGAGCATCCCTGGTTCAATTCCCACCTAGTACCAACCTCGTCACGTCTGTTGTGTCCTGAGCAAGACACTTCACCCTTGCTCCTGATGGGTGCTGGTTGGCGCCTTGCATGGCAGCTCCCTCCATCAGTGTGTGAATGTGTGTGTGAATGGGTAAATGTGGAAGTAGTGTCAAAGCGCTTTGAGTACCTTCAAGGTAGAAAAGCGCTATACAAGTACAACCCATTTATCATTTATTTATAATTTGTTTTTACTGAATGAGACACCCAGAATGTACATGACAATAATGAATGTGGAATGTACATGACAATAAAGAATGTGGGATTTACAATATTAACTATGAACGATAAAACACTGAATATTGACAACATATGAACGTCACACCCCCTCTCGATCAACATATTTTACAATCAAGAGTAATGCAATAAAAATGCAACAAACACAGCGGAATATGAACACAAAGAGTAAAAAAACAAACCCACCTACAATCTGATATTTCACTAAGCTTTAAAACTTTGTTATAGAAATCTTCTTCTGCGTCTGTCCCTGACACCCACATTTCAGGCTGGCCGCTCTAGAAACACTCTGTGGAAATGTTCCCCGCCCACACTGCTTGGTGCCTCGTCTTAGATTACCATAATAACTAATTAGTGGGGCTGCGAATCTTTAGGTCTCCCACGATTCGATTCAATATCGATTCTTGGGGTCGCGATCCGATTATAAATGGATTTTTTCGATTTAAAAAACTATATTTTTCCGATTCAAAACGATTCGCTATTAATTCAATACATAGGAACATTGGACACAGTGTGTTGTCAAGCTTTTGAGATGCGATGCAAGTGTAAGCCACTGTGACACTATTGTTTTTTTTTGTTTTTTTTTATAAATGTCTAATGATAATGTCAATGAGGGATTTTTAATCACTGCTATGCTGAAATTATAACTAATATTTATACTGTTTTTGATAATATTAATTTTTGTTTCACTACTTTTGGTTTGTTCTGTGTCCTGTTTGTGTCTCCTCTCAATTGCTCTGTTTATTGCAGTTCTGAGTGTTGCTGGGTCAGGTTTGGTTTTGGAATTGAATTGCATTGTTATGGTATTGCTGTGTAAATGAGAATCGATTCTGAATCGCACAATGTGAGAATCGCGATTCAAATTCGAATCGATTTTTTCCCGCATCCCTACTAATTAGATTACCATAGTATTTAGTATATCATGCAAAAGTGCAGATTCCAACCATTGAAGACTTTGTATAGTTGAAGACTTACGGTCAATAGAAAACATCACTGCACATCATAATGGCAGCTACAGTTTCCATTTTAAAGATCGAAAACATTTTTGGGGTGATGTCCGATGGGCCAGATTGAAAAGCTTAATGGGCCGCGTGCGGACCCCGGGCCTTAATTTGCCCAGGTCTGAGCTTGAGGAAAATATAGCAGGATCACTCCTTCTTCAAGAGATAGCATGAAATATACAATTTTAATTCTAAGCTACGTAAACGGTTTGCTGTATATTGTGAACTATTATGACAGAAAGTGTTTAACAAAGGCAAAAGTCAGCCAACTTTACTCAGCTTAAGTCTGGGCTCTTTGCAGCCTGGCTAACTTTGACTTTGTTCAATGAACTGGCAGCATTTGTTTAATGAAGTTGTTTTTGGAGGTTGTGTGTTTTTGGTATTTTATTTTAGATCTTGCAGTGTTTTATGTGGTTGCAGCATTTTCCAATATAGTGGTGTGTTTTTTATGTTTTGGATCAACTCTGTATTTGGAGCGTTGGGATGACGTTGCCATGCGATTTTCCCCAATTCGACTGCCAGAGGTTTAAGTAGTCCTCATGTTGAAGCTACACTATATTGCCAAACGTTTTTGGCCACCTACTTTTACTCACATATGAACTTGGAAGTGCCATCCCATGGAATGGTTGAAAATGTTTTGGTATTCTCGAGCCCCGGGAGGTGCTGGACAAAATGGCTGGGTAGAGGGAAGTCTGGGCTCTTCCGCTTAGGCTGTTGCGCCCGCGACCCAACCTCAGATAAGCGGAAGAAGATGGATGGATGGAGCATTCAAAGTTCCTTTCACTGGAACTAGGGGGCAAAGCCAAACTCCTGAAAAACAACCCCACAACATAATTCCTCCTCCACCAAATTTCACAGTTGGCACAATGCAGTCCGAAATGTAAAATAACCACCATTGCATGTTATGTAAACCACAAGTGTTTTCAATTAAGAAAAAAAAAAAGATCCCTTTTATGCGCCCTATAATTTGTGCGCCTTTTGTATGAAAATAGACTTGACTAGACCCGCTCCTCGGCCTTATAATCCGGTGCTCTCTATTGTCGGTAAAATACGATGTTACATTAACAATTTAACATACAGTCACATCTGGTGTTGGCTGGTTCTTCGTTGATTTTTTTACTAGTTTGTTTGCAATAATGCTCTTGGAACCCTGAAGTGCTGATGTTCCTTGATGTGCATTATCAAAACTACTGTATGTGCCTAAAATTGAAATGTTCAAATTGTAGTTTGACCATCAAGCATACTGTATGTCAGGACTATCCGACTGGCACCATGTCGGCGCTCGAGTTAAGTTTAAAACAAACATTTTTGCAGAACATTTCTAAAAACACTGGAGTGTTCTTGTTGTATATACTTGGACCACTCTAAACACATTGGCAAATATTTGCATTGCCATTCTAACTTTGAAAACAAAATTAGAACATTGTGGTCCAAACATGTAATTTACATATAACTACGACAAGGTCCTCTCCTTTTTAGCAGTTGCACAATTATTTACATAATGTGATTTATGTAACGGAGATGTTGCTCTAACTTGTTTACTCCAGATGCAGGCACTAGTCATTCGTTCAACTTCTTTAGTGATACTAGTGGTGTTCCTCAGGGTTCCATTTTAGGTCCTCTCTATTTCATTATTTGGGCCATTCAACTGGTGCCCAACGATATCAGTTAAAAAAACTTGTGAGAGAATGGACCAATTGACTGGCGCCTGTTGAATGGTTTTAAATAGACAAACAGCAAAAATATGCATAGTAGGAGACTACATCCATTGTCACTTTAAGGCTGTTCTCTTTGACCTCAGATCTTTTTACGACGCTCCCTTCCCACTGGCTTCCCTTCAAATGTTATACGGCGCCCATGACAAGTGTTAATTATATATTAGTCTCCAATGAGAAAGGGCTGCCAGACATTCTGTCATCATTGCCAAAACCCGAAAGCAGGACTTTGTAAAACAGCGAATTGAAAAGTAAGCTATCCTAGTTTTGTAGATATTTAAACGTATTGCATCATACTGTACATCAATTGTTACATACTGTATGTCGAAAACTCAATTATAGTCTTTATTTATAATAGGAACAGAACATATTAATGAACATATAAATATGTAAATATGTCAGGTTTTAGCCAATAGCTAAATTTTTGCCTGTAGTCCCCCAGACAGGTTGGTGTATACAGTACTTAAAAACAAATAACAATAACATCAACAATAAAAACGCAGAGAAAAGTCAGGCAAAATCAGGCAGTTGCTTAACAAATTGCGAAGAGAAACTGTTGAGACCTCACATGAAACCCCATGATGACCTGAGGCTGTGAATGATCCCAGCCAAGGTGCCGCTCCGTTGCAGATGGAAGTATCCTGAGGCAGCATGGTCCTAGATCTGTTTCTGGGTAATTTATTGGCCTGCCCTGGTGTATTCAATACTTTGCCGTTTTATATAGTGTTACTGCAAAATAATAATATTTTTCGGGGAATGATTAAAAATTGTCCATTTGTTGATTTTCTGTTGATGTCAACAATGATATTCCGTATATTTTGCTATATCGTGAAGTCATAAAGGACTTACTACGTACATGGTAGCAACCAGTAGAGGCGACAACTAAATAATGCCTACAGGATGGGGATCGAACCTTTCACATTTGAACCAATATGGTACCAATTCCCTGCACCTGGGAATCGATACTAGTACTGAACAGTACCAATTTTCGGTACTTTTGTGTGTGTTAATATATGTCAATTGTTTAACAATATAATTTTAATAAGCTAATTATAATTACACTACTGTCAGTATTTTCTTATTGCGTTTGTGATCGTCATTAGCAAGTGACATACACTAGACTTTGCAAGTGGTTGCAATTCCAAGACATTATATGGCAGTAGTGTATGGTGTGTTGCCTAGCTACAAAGTAGCCTATGTCACAAAACTGGATGTGCCAGTTTTGTCTTATGTTGTGCCCTACAAAATCTTTATACTGTAATTATACCCATTACATACACACTTGCCATTTGATTGTAACATGCATCTTAGTTGTAGTTTTTAATAAATTTGGAGCTGTTGAAATTATAGAATTTGATGCCTGCAACATGTTTAAAAAAGCTGGCACAAGTGGCAAAAAAGACTGAGAAAGTTGAGGATTGGTCATCAAACACTTATTTGGAACATCCCACAGGTGAACCGGCTAACTGGGAACAGGTGGGCGCCATGATTGGGTATAAAAGCAGCTTCCATGAAATGCTCAGTCATTCACAAACAAGGATGGGGCCAAGGTCACCACTGTGTGAACAAATGCGTGAGGAAATTGTCCAACAGTTTTAGAACAACATTTCTCAATGAGTTATTGCAAGGAATTTAGGAATTTCACTTATCTGCAGTCCGTAATATCATCAAAAGGTTCAGAGAATATGGAGAAATCACTGCACGTAAGCAGCAAGACCGTGACTTTCGATCTCTCAGGCGGTACTGCATCAAAAACTGACATCAGTGTGTCAAGGATATCACCACATGGGCTCGGGAACATTTCAGAAAACCACTGACAGTAATTATATTTTGTCGCTACATCTGTAAGTGCAAGTTAAAACTCTACTATGCAAAGCGAAAGCCATTAATCAACAACACCTAGAAACGCCAACGGCTTCGATGGGCCCGAGCTTATCTAAGATGGACTGATGCAAAGTGGGAATGTTTTTCTGTGGTCTGACGTGTCACATTTTGAATTGTTTTTGGAAACTGGATATCGTTGTCTCCAAACCAAAGAGGAAAATAACCTGTTATAGGCGCAAAGTTTAAAAGCCAGCATCTGTGATGGTATGGGGGTGTATTAGTGCCCAAGGCATGGGTGACTTACGCATCTTTGAAGGCACCATTACTGCTGAAAGGTACATACAGGTTGTGAAGCAATGTCTTTTTCATGGACGCCCCTGCTTATTTCTGCAAGACCATGCCAATCCACATTCTGCATCTGTTACAGCAGTGTGGCTTTGTGGTAAAAGAGTGCGGGTACTAGACTGGCCTGCCTGTAGTCCAGACCTGCTTCCCTTTGAAAATGTGTGGCGCGTTATGGAGCATAAAATACGACAACAGAGACCCCGGACTGTTGAACAACTTAAGCTGTACATTAAGCAACAATGGGAACAGATTCAAAAAATTGGTATCCTCAGTTCCCAAATGTTTACTTAGTGTTGTTAAAAGGAACGGTGATGTAGCAAACTGGTGAAAATGCCCCTGTGCCAACTTTTTTACCATGTGTTGCTGCCATTAAATTTTTTGTTCATGTTTATTTGCAAAATTAAAATGTTTATCAGTTCGAACATTACATTTCTTGTCTTTGCAGTGTATTCAGTTGAATATAAGTTGAAACGGATTTACAAATGATTGTATACTGTTTTTATTTCACGATTTACACAACGTGCCAACTTCACTGGTTTTGGGTTTGTAGTATCCACCATATAGTTATCGTAACTCTCAATATTTGTACTTATCCACCCACCTTCGTTTACATTCAAGAGCTCTAGTCTAGTTTAGTGGTTAGGATATTCTCCTATGGTGTGTAGTGTAGCAGGTATTCCTCGTTCTCCAGTGATACTTGTAAGAAACATAGTTTATTTGCCGCAATATGGGCAAAGATTGCTGACTTAGAAGTGACTTTGCACTGTGGAGGCACGTTAGCCCATAGTGAAGATGCTATTTTGTGATGAGGACACATTTGTTGGCTTGTCACTCTCAAATTTTTGCGGGACACAGCTAGATGGTGTCATCAACATGCATTGTCACGGAATGACAATAGTATTAACATCGCTATTGTTAGCCAAATGTATAATATTTATATCGTATGTCGTCCATATATCTTCAACCTTAAGTGATAGTTTCCTCGCCAGGTGTTTAAGCCGATGTTTAATCTGCAACCGTGTCTGACTCACAAGCAACGCAGGTATGGAAATACTAAATGGCACCATTGGATTTTACGTGAATCCATGGAAGTACAGATGGGATTCGGTAGGTACCTATAAAAGTACCAAATTTGGTACCCATCTCTAGCCAGGCCCAACTCATGAGCTGCCTAAATGGGTGTTCATAAAAATGAACAATATTTTGTATGAATACATGTTTCAATGCACCTACAAACTGAAGGTTCAACAGCATGTTTGGACTATGGGACCACAAAACAATGAACAATGGAAATAAATTGAGTCAATGCATAAATGACTACTAGTGTAATCGTAGTACTAATTCGCTGAGTGGTTGCATGGACCTCCGTGTTTATTGTGGCACTACTTGCACTGTGTTCTGACGCTGCTACAATGCAAGTGATGCCCCCTTGGCACATGGTCTGCTGTAGTGCTGCATTGACAAAAGTACATTCAACCCAGGACAATGGAGAGACGGTTGCCTGGTCTGTTGTTCACTAGGTCCCATCTTTTCTTTCTGTATAGTCTCTAAAAGCTTTGTCTGTTTATGACTTTCTACTGTTTTTTTTTCTATATTGTGCGTACTGCAACTTGCATTGACAATTTGGGAGTGTAGAGTTGTTGGCGCATGTGTTAGGATAATCTGTGTTCTGAGCTTAAAACCACTTGATGAATTGCCGTATAAAAGATGTAAAAATATACTGTACAAAAGTGCACAACAGCATAATAAGTTAAGATGGATGATTTGCATAATAATGTACAAAAAATACAGTGCAATTAAATTAAATAAATGATAAATGGGTTGTGCTTGTATATCGCTTTTCTACCTTCAAGGTACTCAAAGCGCTTTGACACTACTTCTACATTTACCCATTCACACACACATTCACACACTGATGGAGGGAGCTGCCATGCAAGGCGCAAACCAGCACCCATCAGGAGCAAGGGTGAAGTGTCTTGCTCAGGACACAACGGACGTGACGATGTTGGTACTAGGTGGGAATTGAACCAGGGACCCTCGGGTTGCGCACGGCCACTCTTCCACTGCGCCAAGAAATATAAATATATAATGTCACTGATGTGCCTATTCTCAGCACCTGTAAATGGTCTAGTTAGTTGACCAAAATATTTTCTTACCTTACTTCTGATTCTCAGTACATTAAATTTCATATGTAATGTTTTGTTGCTTAATGACTGGCGATAGCTTGTATAAAACAAAAAAACTATCTTAGTATTAAAACATGTCACCATGTTTTCAGTACATTCATATTGTTTGGGGGGCCACTACATATTAATTTAATGCTATTTGTTCATCCTCGTCCTTATTCCAAACACATTATAAACACATTATAATGGGATTGTTTGCTCATACGCCTAGTCTGCCAGAGAATAAAGAGGTAGCAGGAGGGGTCGATGTTGGCAATTTAGCGACTTTAGCGAGTAGTCAGAGCAACTTTTTGTGTGTTATCGGAGAAAGGTGTATTGTTTGTGAAATTAAAGAAGCAATTAAAAAGGGACTTGTTTTGCTCTTCATGTTTTAGAGTTACTTTTTGTTTCCCCCACAGCGTCCATTACAATGATAGGGTCATGCGTCAAATTAGACGATGGCTTTTAGCGGCTTTTAGGAGATCTAATAACGTACCCTCTGCAAGCCATTCCCAGAAACATTGATTAGTAAGATCTAACTAACCGACTTTACGATAATTATCCACCATAAAAAAAGCCTCTAAACTTTAATGGGAATTTAAGGTCACACAAACAAAAATACTGATCAAATAAGTTTCCTCATGGTAAAAAAAAAAATCCAATACCTAAACAATTTCAGTCAGGTTAACCCTGGAAGGAATTGTGTCAGATTAAGAATATTAAATAAAAACTGATTGCATCATGCCAAATGGCCTTATACTTTCTGTGAAGAGTTTGCATGTTCTCCACGTGACTGCGTGGGTTCCCTACGGGTACTCCGGCTTCCTCCCACCTCCAAAGACATGCACCTGGGGATAGGTTGACTGGCAACACTAAATTGGCCCTAGTGTGTGAATGTGAGTGTGAATGTTGTCTGTCTATCTGTGTTGGCCCTGTGATGAGGTGGCCACTTGTCCAGGGTGTACCGCCTTCAGCCCGAATGCAGCTGGGATAGGCTCCAGCACCCTCCGCCATCCCGAGAGGGACAAGCAGTAGAAAATGGATGGATGGATGGATGTTTACATCCAACATCCTAAGTCATCCCATGCTGGTGTACATGCAATATGATTTGTAGCTCACAGACAAATAACACCTAACTGTATATGGTCTCCTATCAATGCTATGCAATGATATGCAAATCTTGGTTTAAAACTAACACTTAACAACAGATTCGTACGGAGGGTACGGAAATCTCACAGAAAATCTCAAGTGCACAGTTCACTTCCTAGGTGAACAACCATGGCTGTAACATGTCACCTTTACTCAGGTTTCAATAACCTGACAAAGTAAAATACACAATATGAAATTTAAAAGAATAAGCGTTCTAAAACATCAATTGCTTCATCTTTTGAAGTGTATTGTGCCCAAGCCTATGACTTTCGTGTGCGGTCTTGTTTTTGGCTTTGTTACTTTATTGTTGTTCTGTCCTGCTTATTCAGATTCTTATTATCATTATTATTATTATTATTATTATTATTATCGGCTCATCAATTCCAATGTATTAACACATTGAACCCCCTTTTTTTTTTTTTTTTTAAGTTTTTGTTAACTTACTATGGTATACTATTAATGTATTCAATCACTGTTCTGTTACAGAGAACAAGGAAATTGGATAAAATTGCCATGGTATGAAAAAGGGTAGGATTAAATAAGCTCAGCTTCTTACTACTTTTCAGACATGCTGTCATGAAAGAACTGGAAATATGGGATGCATTACATTGTATCGTATGCATGTTCGAAATAAACTCAAACTTAACTGAACTGAACAATTCTGGTCTTAGAGGAGGATGAGGCTGCTCTGTAGCATTTTGTGCATCATGGACCTGGGGAGTAACACCTAGCCAACCCTTCTGATCAGCTGTTAAATTAAAAAAGGGGGGAGGCCTTGTAGGTGTTGAGGAGGAATTAGTTTCTGTTGCCTTTGTCTCCTGTCCTGTATTAGAGACATCTTCGAGCACCCGCCATTCAAACATGTTAACAATGGGATGAAAAGATGCTGCATCAGTTTTGTGCTGTAATTAGGTGTGTTCAAGTGTTTTTCAGCGTGTATAGGAATTTGTCTGAGTAGTCCCCCATCTGTTTCTCCAGACCTCATTTTTCATTGCGGCAATCTGTGCTGCGTCGGTTAGTTTAGAGCAGGTTTTTACCATTAGGCTACGAGTCTTTTCTTATCAAAACTGTGGTTTGGATTGCATCTAGCATTTGTAGTGTGCTGGTTCACATCCAAATCAATTCCAATATTTGACTTGACTGGTGACCATCCCAAGGTCTCGTCTGCCTTTTGCCCTAAGTCAGCTAGTACGGCTGACCATTTGACTAAATTATCCAACCAGGTCATAATGCCAGCAAACAGTGTCAAAATAATATATATAAAAGTCTGCTCTCAAAAATAATTGCTGTACATTATTATTATTACATTACTGTATAAAACTACTGTATTTATTTGTGGTACTTTCTAGGGGTGTGGGAAAAAATTGATACGTATTTGAATCGCGATACTCACGTTGTGCGATTCAGAATTTATTCTCATTTTTTATTTTTTTTATTTTTAATCAATCCAACAAAACAATACACAGCAATACCATAACAATGCAATCCAATTCCAAAACCAAACCTGACCCAGCAACAATCAGAACTGCAATAAACAGAGCAATTGACAGAAGACACAAACACGACACAGAACAAACCAAAAGTAGTGAAACAAAAATTCATATTATCAAAAACAAAAATCAATATTAGTTATAATTTCAGCATGGCAGTGATTAAAAATCCCTCATTTACATTACCATTAGACATTTGTAAAAATAAAAAAAATGTTTTATCAGTTGATAAAACATTGTCCTTTACAATTATAAAAACTTTTTAAAAAAATATCTACTACTCTGCTAGCATGTCAGCAGACTGGGGTAGATCCTGCTGAAATCCTATGTATTGAATGAATACAGGATCCCTTTGAATCGGAAAAATATCGTTTTTGAATCGAGAATCGCGTTGAATCGATAAAAATTGATTTATAATCAAATCGCGACCCCAAGAATCGATATTGAATCGAATCGTGGGACACCCAAAGATTCGCAGCCCTAGTACTTTCTATTGTATTGTTTTTCATACAATATTTCTTATACAAAAATGGGTTTTCTTTTTAAATGGCATGCTGTATGTTAAAACTGTGCTGCTTTGGGGGGTAAGCACCGACTAAGTGGATTTCAATTAATTTCAATCGGTGACATTGATTTATGATGCAAATGTTCTAAGCTAAGAGCTTTTTCATATAACCGTTTAAGCCCGTAAATTGAAGTACTACTGTATTTTAGAAGGCAAACAACATCATTGTTTGTTGCAGTTAAGTAGGGCACCTCATTTACAATAAGTTCTTCACAATTGACAAAATTCTTAATTATTACCTAATTGATTACTATGCTACAATAGGCTACAACATTTGCAATGAGACCTGAAGCGGATAACCTGTTTAGAACAGGGGTAGAGCTATGGGAGGCCATAAATCATTATTGATATGCAATTTTTACATTAAATTTTACATTTCAACACTGTTAAGTTTAACAGGAGACACTTCAGCTTGCTTAAAGGGGAACATATCACAATTTCAAAAGGGTTAAAAACAATAAAAATCAGTTCCCAGTGGCTTGTTTTATTTTTCAAAGTTTTTTTCAAAATTTTACACCTCCCGGAATATCCCTAAAAAAAAAGCTTTAAAGTTCTTGATTTTCGCTATTTGCGATGCGACTGTCCATTTCTCTGTGACGTCATACAGGGCTGCCAATACAAATAACATAGCGGTTACCACAGCAAGATATAGCGACATTAGCTCGGATTCAGACCCTGATTTCAGCAGCTTAAGCGATTCAACAGATTACGCATGTATTGAAACAGATGGTCGGAGTATGGAGGCAGATAGCGAAAATGAAATTGAAGAAGAAATTGAAGCTATTGAGCGAATAGCTATTGACGCTATTCGGCCATAGCGTGGGTGTACCTAATGAAGTGGCCCATAGCATGGCTGCCTTATTAGCATCGCCGGTAAAATGTGCAGATCAAACAATCAGGACTTTCGCATCTTGTGACACTGGAGCAACTTAAATCCGTCGATTTGTAAGTGTTTGTTTTGCATTAAATGTGGGTATCTAGTTTCAAATGTACATACAGCTAGCGTAAATAGCATGTTAGCATCGATTAGCGTAGCATGTTAACATCGATTAGCTGGCAGTCATGCCGTGACCAAATATGTCTGATTAGCACATAAGTCAACAACATCAACATAACTCACCTTTGTGATTTTGTTGACTTAATTGTTGCAAATGCATCTGCAGGGTATCCATACATCTCTGTGCCATGTCTGTCTTAGCATCGCCGGTCAAATGTGAAGACACTCTGGCACATTCAATGGGGGTCTGGCGGCAGATTACTTGCCAGTGGTGCAACTTGAATCCCTCCCTGTTAGTGTTGTTACACCCTTCGACAACACACCGACAAGGCATGATGTCTCCAAGGTTCCAAAAAATAGTAGAAAAAACGAAAAATAACAGAGCTGAGACCCGGTGTTTGTAATGTGAAAATGAATATGGTGGGTGTGTTACCTCGGTGACGTCACGTTCTGACGTCATCGTTAAAAGACCGATAAACAGAAAGGCGTTTCATTTGCCAAAATTCACCCATTTAGAGTTCGGAAATCGGTTAAAAAAATACATGGTCTTTTTTCTGTTACATCAAGGTATATATTGACGCTTGCATAGGTTTGGTGATCATGTTCCCCTTTAAAGGTTGTTTGGGTTAATTTTGCCCAGTATGTTTGTTGTCCTGTAATTTTAAAGTTTGAACCATTATTGTAATTAGTGTCAAGTGGGTTTCAAGATTACCATAATATATTTACCTGTTGAGTTAATGTTTGCTTTAGGTGTAAGGTGTGGTGGTTAAACAATAAAAGCCACAGGGAACACACACACTTGCGCAAGGCAAGGCCAAAAATGGCTCTGACATTTAATTTCTGAATTATGAATGAGCCTGAAGATAGAAATCAAGGTCACAATGTGTGCAACACCATCTTTGCTTTGTTTGCTTTGGAGGGGATTTCAACTGAACAGCAAATTTAATCTCAGTAAAAAGTACTATTTTACTGTATAAAGTAGACCACATGCCTAAAAACCAATACAAATATTTTAACTTTTATTAGTTAATTATCAGGGCAGCACGGTGGTTCAAGGGTTAATGCATGTGCCTCACAATACGAAGGTCCTGAGTTCAATCCCGGGCTCGGGATCTTTCTGTGTGGAGTATGCATGTTCTCCCCTTGACTGCGTGGGTTCCCCCTGGGTACTCCGGCTTCCTCCCAATTCCAAAGACATGCACCTGGGGATAGTTTGATTGGCAACAATTGGCCCTAGTGCGTGAATGTGAGTGTGAATGTGGCCTATGATCTATATCAGTGGTGTCCAAACTACGGCCTGTGGGCAAATTGCAGCCTGCCGGCATCTTCAATTTGGCCCACAAGACGGCACGGGTTCAAAAGCAATCTGGCCGACGCCTATTTAGATATTAAAAAATGTATCTAGCGGTTTTCTAGCTGCTTATTTGTCGCCATCTTGTGGACAGCGTGAGTGACTCTGGCTAGTGACTATAGAGTCTACTTTCTGCAAAGAAGATGCACAGCATTCACCTATATAACCCAATCTGAACAACCTTCCCATGTCATGTGCTGGAAAAAAATCTAAGATTTGCCTTCAAAGGCATCCTGTGTCCAATGAATTATTCCATAAATTTGCTAACCTTAACAAAAACAAAAACAATGTCTTAAAGAAAATACAAATATTGACCCAATCACTTTTGTATTGACCATATTCTGATATCACCACCAATTTATGGATCGAGCTGCCCTCCTTACATGTGGTGCACTTCTCGCTTTGACAATGCTGACACGTCAGCAATTACCAGCTGTTATTTTATCTACTTGCTAATTTCCCATTAGTAACTGCTTACCTACTGCCATAAGGTGCTTCCATGTACACTTATTATACTTAACTATGCATGTCGTATTTCTTCTTTTTAAAAGTAGCTTAGTTGCTCGCAAGCTTAGTTTGTATGCCTGCTCCTACTTGCTCTCGGTTTGTAACTTTTTTAGAACTGTTCTAATACTTGATAAATATATTTAAGATACTAAGAAATGCAGATTATTTGCCGTAATGGAGATTATTATTATTATTTTTTTTGTGGAGTATATCCGCACAGTGATAGATACATAATTAGTAACAAGTCAACCGGGGACTAAAAATAAATACAGTGTCGGCCAAAAGGGATCTGTGTTTGTGATAGCCTTTAAAAAGACTTTATTTCGCAATACCATTACAATATAATACATCACATAATAACAGTTTCTAATGACAGCATGTCTGAAAAGGAGTAGGAAGAAGTAGACCTTATTTATAATCCTACCCTTTTTTGTATCGTTACAGTTAATAACACATTTGTTAATGCTCATTCTGTAACACATCAATGAATAAATAAATAAGTAAATACATAAATAGAACAATCAGAAAGGAAATACTTTTTAAATACCTTAAATAAATAGTTAAGTAATGTAGGTGCCACCGTTTTGTACTACATGCACATAAACAGAAAATTTATACCTGAGGTAAAAGTACCGATGGTTAGTATTACCGTATTATAAAGATTTTATTAATCTTGATCTAAAAACCGTGATTGATAACTACACGTTGATCAAATTAAAAGGGCAGCGACGGGGAACTGAGGAGACCAATTTTTGAAGCTTTTTAGGTGGAATTTTTTCCCATTCTTGCTTGATGTACACCTTGTCGTATTTTACGCTCCATAATGCAGCACACATTTTCAATGGGAGGCAGTTTTGGACTATGGGCAGGCCAGTCTAGTACCCGCACTCTTTTACAACGAAGCCACGCTGTTGTAACACGTGCATAATGTGGCTTTGCATTGTCTTGCTGAAATAAGCAAGGGTGTCCATGTTGTTCCAAAACCTGTATAGCATTAATGGTGCCTTCACAGATGTGTAAGTTACCCATGCCTTGGGCACTTATACAACCTCGTACCATCACAGATGCTGGCTTTTGAACTTTGCGCCTATAACAATCCGGATGGTTCTTTTCATCTTCGGTCCGGAGGACACGACGTCCACAGTTTCCAAAAACAATTTGAAATGTGGACTCATCAGACAGCCAAACACTTTTCCACTTTGCATCAGTCCATCTTAGATGAGATCGGGCCCAGCGAAGCCGGCGGTGTCTGAGTGTTGTTGATAAATGGCTTTCGCTTTGCATAGTAGAGTTTTAGCTTGCACTTACAGATGTAATGACGAACTGTAGTTACTGACAGTGGTTTTCCGAAGTGTTCCTGATCCCAGTTGATAACCTTTACACATTGATGTCTGTTTTTGATGCTGTACCGCCTGAGGGATCGAACGTCACGGGCATTCAATGTTGGTTTTCGACCTTGCTGCTTACGTGTAGTGATTTCTCCAGATTCTCTAAACCTTTTGATGATATTACGGACCGTAGATGGTGAAATCCCTAAATTCCTTTCAATAGTTGAGAAATGGTGTTCTTAAACTGTTGGACAATTTGCTCAAGCATTTTTTCACAAAGAGGTGACCCCGCTCCATTCATATCCTTGTTTGTGAATGACTGAGCATTTCCTGGAAGCTGCTTTTATCAATCAATCAATCAATGAATCAATCAATCAATGTTTACTTATATAGCCCTAAATCACAAGTGTCTCAAAGGGCTGCACAAGCCACAATGACATCCTCGGCTCAGATCTCACATCAGGGCAAGAAAAAAACCCAATCCAATTAGATAACAATGAGAAACCTTGAAGGTAGCATCTCTAACTATTACAGGGAGGGCATTCCAGAGTACTGGAGCCCGAATGGAAAACGCTCTGGAGACCGCAAACTTTTTTTGGGCTCTGGGAATCACTAATAAGCTGGAGTTCTGTGAACGCAGATTTCTTGACGGGACATATGGTACAATACAATCAGCAAGGTAGGATTTAGCTAGACTGTGTAGTATTTTATACGTAAGTAGTAAAACCTTTTAAAGTCACATCTTAAGTGCACAGGAAGCCAGTGCAGGTGAGCCAATATAGGCGTAAAAGGATCAAACTTTCTTGTTCTTTGCGAAAGTCTAGCAGCCACATTTAGTACCAACTGTAATCTTTTAATGGTAGACATAGGGAGACCCGAAAATAATACGTTACAGTCATCGAGACGAGACGTAACGAACGCATGAATAATGATTTCAGCGTCGCTAGTGGACAAAATGGAACACATTTTTGCGATATTACGGCGATGAAAGAAGGCTGTTTTAGTAACACTCTTAATATGTGACTCAAATGAGAGAGTTAGGTCGAAGATAATACCTAGAATTTTTACCGAGTCGCCATGTGTAATTATTTGGTTGTCGAATGTTAAGGTGGTATTATTAAATAGGTGACAGTGTCTAGCAGGACCAACAATCAGCATTTCCGTTGGGTTGCAAAAAGTTAGCGGACATCCATTGTTTAATTTCATTAAGACACGCCTCCAGCTGACTACAATCCGGCGTGTTGGTCAGCTTTAGGGGCATGTAGAGTTGGGTGTCATCAGCATAACAGTGAAAGCTAACACCGTATTTGCGTATGATGTCACCTAGCGGCAGCATGTAAATGCTGAAGAGTGCATGGCCAATCAGAATAAGACATACTTTATTAATCCCCGAGTGGAAATTAAATAAGAACCGAACCCTGGGGAATTCCACACGTTACCTTAACATAGTCCGAGGTCACATTGTTATGGGAGACACACTGCTTCCTGTCAGCAAGATAGGAGTTAAACCAAGACAAGGCTAAGTCTGACATACCAATACGTGTTTTGATACGCTCTAATAAAATATTATGATCGACTGTATCGAAAGCAGGGCTAAGATCAAGAAGCAGCAACATGGATGACGCATCAGAATCCATCGTTAGCAATAAGTCATTAGTCATTTTTGCGAGGGCTGTCTCCGTAGAGTGATTTGCCCTGAAACCAGATTGAAAGGGTTCACAGAGCTTGTTAGACGTTAAGTGTTCATTTAGCTGCTCTGCAACAATTTTTTTTCGATGCTTTTTGGAATAAACGGAAGCTGGGACACCGGCCGGTAGTTTACCATGAGGTCAGGATTGAGGTTAGGTCTTTTGAGCAGAGGGTTAATAATCACTTTTTTGAATGCTAGGGGAACAGTGATAGAGGAAAGTGATACGTTTATAATATTTAGCACTGATGGTCCTAATATTACAAACAGCTCCTTAATAAGTTTCCCAGGAAGTGGGTCAAGTAAACCTGTTGTTTGTTTTATCCCATTTACACGCCGTTTTACACCCAATCATGGCACCCACCTGTTTCCAATTAGCCTGTTCACCTGTGGTACATTCCAAATAAGTGTTTGATGAGCATTCGTCAACTTTCTCAGTCGTTTTTGCCACTTGTTGAAACATGTTGCAGGCATCAAATTCCAAATGAGCTAATATTTGCAAAAAATCACAAAGTTTACCCGTTCAAATGTTTAGTATCTTGTCTTTGCAGTGTATTTAATTGAATATAGTTTGAAAATGATTTTCAAATCGTTGTATTCTGTTTTTACTTGCGATTTACACAACGTGCCAACTTCACTGGTTTTGGATTTTGTACATCGCCCAGGCCTACTGTCAGTGAAAGGGCAGAACCTGGCCAGGTCCCTCACACTTTGCATCGGATCTCTAGTAGGTTAGTAGTGATTTCTAGTGTAAACATTGAGACAAAAAAATTATGCAAGCTGTGTCAAAACAAGATTGGAAAAGTTTAAAGATGACATTGTAAATATACATATCATTATGTGTAGAAAGGGTATTAACTTAAGGATCATTATACACTTATTTAAATCCGGTCAATTGACAACTAATGTTTGAACCATATAATTATCATACTATGATCGAATCTATAGATGCACAATCACCTCCTTGGATGCTGCCATATCTCCTTTCCTATTTCCGTCATTGTTAATCCTTATCTTCCCCAACTATCCTCCACCATTCCCCTGATCACTCCTCCACTCGACCTCCTTCCTTTGGTCCCCCCATCCTCTGAGCTTTTCTTCTGAAGTTTTCTAAATCTGTCATTCCTCAGGAGCTCCCTTCCTACACTGAATGTCTCGTGTCTCATCACAAAAATGAGAAAATGAAGATGTGAAGTGAATTATATTTATGTAGCGTTTTTCTCTAGTGACTCAAAGTGTTTTACATAGTGAAACCCATGATCTAAGTTACATTTAAACCAGTGTGGGGGGGCAGTGGGAGCAGGTGGGTACGTGTCTTGCCAATGGACACAACGGCTGTGTCTAGGATGGAGGAAGCGGGCATCGAACCTGGAACCCTCAAGTTGCTGGCACGGACGCTTTACCAAGCGAGCCACGCCTCCCCAAGATGAGATGGAGCTATGGTTGACTTCTCTGTAATGCAGTTCTACCTTCTCTCTGCTTCGTCCACAGAACGCTGTCAGTGCCCACAGAGTGATGATGGCAGTCTTTCAGAACAACTTTTGGGTAAGATAGTCTGCATGATGATGGCAGTGATGTTAAGCAGAGGAAACGTTTGTGATTTGTACTTAATATTTTATAATACAACCGGATCTTGTATTGAACTCTGTTTATATTTACGCCAGTTTCATTCGACATTATATTGTTCTTTATTGTTCTCTGACAATGCCATGTTCTTGCCGGTTTACTGGACAAGAAATCATTGTGGCTTTTGACATTTAAGGTTTTGCAATGTAAAATAATGTACCATGTTAACAAAATATGCCAGACAAGACTTTCTGAGCAAATACCCACATTTCATCTTGTACTTCAATTTACAAGCTTAATTGGTTCCGTAACGGATCTCCTCCCTCCAAACACTTGTATCTCAAATCAACGTCTCCCGTTGAAATTAGTTGCATTTATTGAGTGCCTGGCCCTCCAAAACAGCACAATTTTAACATCTAACATGATTATTAAAAATAAAAATAAACTTTCAGCTAAGAAAATTGTATAAAAACAATACAATGCAATGTACAACTAACATCTGCAGTTAGTTTAGTAAATACGGTATTATAATAATAATGTATAGCATTTACCTTGAACAGCGTATTTCCTTCCAGCTACTTCTCTGTCAAACACACCATCATCAGCTTTTCTTTATTTTAGTGGATAAATGGACACGTTTAGATATTATTTCAACACCCTTGGCTGGCGTTAGTCTTAATCTGTTTATAGTGCAGACTAGCAGTCATAACTCAAATCGCATCACCAAGTTGTCAACATGCTTTCTCATTTTGATATATATATATTTTTTCATTCAGTGACTATCATCTGCTTTTTCTAAGCACTGTTCTTCACATCAGGGCTCTTCCTTCCCATGGTTGGAAAACAAAGTTACTTATGTCCATCTCTAGCTAATGATAGTAAGACCAGATGTTTTGCGGTGATCTTACAGGGTTCACTGTGACATTTGCTATACCAACTAATAGCGGGGAAGCTTGTCACTCAAATATTTGCTTGTTAGTTAAAGGCCTACTGAAATGAGATTTTCTTATTGAAACGGGGATAGCAGGTCCATTCTATGTGTCATACTTGATAATTTCGCGATATTGCCATATTTTAGCTGAAAAGATTTAGTAGAGAACATCCACAATAAACTTCGCAACTTTTGGTCACTAATAAAAAAGCCTTGCCTGTACCGGAAGTAGCAGACGATGTGCGCGTGATTTCACGGGTTGTGGAGCTCCTCACATCTTCACATTGTTTACAATCATGGCCACCAGCAGCAAGAGCGATTCGGACCGAGAAAGCGACAATTTCCTCATTAATTTGAGCGAGGATGAAAGATTTGTGGATGAGGAAAGTGAGAGTGAAGGACTAGAAAAAAAAAACATTTACTAGGATAATTCTGGAAAATCCCTTATCTGCTTATTGTGTTACTAGTGTTTTAGTGAGATTATATGGTCGTACCTGAAAGTTGGAGGGGTGTGGTCACGGGTGTGGTAACCGCCAGTGTCTCTGAAGGAAGCCACGTTTCTCGACAAGGCGAAGCGAAGGCAGCCGTTGGGGCCGGCCTGAGCTTTTTTTTCACCTCTTCCACGGTGGAAGCATCCAACGTTTAGGGGCGGCGGGTTGGAGGAGGCAAGAGAGTCTGCAATGCCTCTTTGACAGGTGCACGAGGAACCACGCAAGCTCTGCACATGTCTACGGTAAGAGCCGACTTATTACCACCATTTTCTGACCAAAACCTGCCGGTTGACATGTGGTTGGGAACCATGTTCACTTGACCGCTCTGTTCCATAGTACAGCTTCACGTCATCTTTCTGGAATGTAAACAAGGAAACACCGGGTGTGTTTGTGTTGCTAAAGGCAGCCGCAATACACCGCTCCCCACCTACATCTTTCTTCCTTGACGTCTCCATTATTAATTGAACAAATTGCAAAAGATTCAGCAACACAGATGTCCAGAATACTGTGTAATTATGCGATTAAAGCAAATGATTTATAGCTGGGATCGGGCTGGAACAAAATGTCCGCTACAATCTGTGACGTCACGCGCACGTGTCATCATACGCGTCATCATACCGCAATGTTTTTAACAAGTTACTTTGCGGGAAATTTAAAATTACAATTTAGTAAACTAAACCGGCCGTATTGGCAAGTGTTGCAATGTTAATATTTCATCATTGATGTATAAACTATCAGACTGCGTTGTCGGTAGTAGTGGGTTTCAGTAGGCCTTTAAAGCATAACAGTTACCCGAGATACCGCTCTTATCTCAAAACACTCTTAAGTCGGGCCACTCTTAAATTGATGTACCACTTTAGCTCCAGAATTCTTGATGAGAAGGAACACAATGTAAAATAATCTCTTGTAATCACACATTAAAATACAATTCAACAAAGCTTATGAACAAGTTAGAAGAAATTGTTCATGTTGAACTTAAATTGCTGTTAAAAGCTCAATCTAAACTGCGCTCTAAATGGGGAGTATAAAAAAATGGATTGTGATAGACATTCTTTTTATAATTTAGAGGGGTCTTTTTACTGTAGATGGTAATATGATTTTTATTTTTTTTAAAGATAGACGTTATTAATGTTAGCAGTTTTAGTCAGAAGGGCAAAATAGTGGTTAAGTCTTAGACTTCCTTTTTATTGTCATTCAAATTTGAACTTTACAGTACAGATAACTATAAAATGTTGTTGCATTAGCTGAGGGTAGTGCAGGATAAAAAAAATTGTAATAATAAGAATATCATTTTTTGTCTTTTTAGTCGGTTAGTCATAATTTTCCAAGTCCCGATGCACCTGCTGCTATTTCAGTTGTGTGTCCTACTTTTACCATCGGGTTTCATCAGATGGTTAGAAACCTCAGTAAAAAAAAAACTCTATATAAAATATACAACAGGACTGGGATTAAAAAAAACCTGAAACTTCTCAAAGATAGGTGAGCCCTGCTTGTGGCGTCGTATTCAATAAGACTCGAGACTGTAATTGCTGCCACAGGTGCATCAACAAAGTATTGAGTAAATGCTGTGAATACTTATGTAGATGTGATTTTTTTTTATAGCTTTTTGTTTTTGATACATTTGCTAAATTAAAACATAGAATAAAATCACACTGTGATTATGGGGTATTTTCTGAAAAATTTTGAGAAGAAAAACAAATGTATTACACTTTTAGAATAGAGCTGTAAAATAAAAAAATGTGGAAAAAAGGGAAGCACTGTGAATTTTTTCGGATGCACTGTATATTATGTTAAAACCCTGTTTAAGCAGACACAAGTCAAAACGCACAATAGCAGAATTACTTACCATTGCTTTGGGATACAGGTGATATGAGGCTGTATTGCATTAATAAAGAAATGTTTGGCAAGAGCAAGAGTGACGATGGGACTACTAAACAGGTACAAGCAGTACCAAATGCATTGTTCTCTGTACTCTGATGCTCATTGTTAGTAGGAAAGAGCACAGTTGAAAGCAGCAGTTTCGCAGAATTCCTTACACTAAGTATTTTAGTCCATATGACAAACACATTGCAGATCTCCATCCATCCATCCATTTTCTACCGCTTATTCCCTTTCGGGGTTGCGGGGGGCGCTGGCGCCTATCTCAGCTACAATCGGGCGGAAGGCGGGGTACACCCTGGACAAGTCGCCACCTCATCGCAGGGCCAACACAGATAGACAGACAACACTCACACTCACATTCACACACTAAGGCCAATTGAGTGTTGCCAATCAACCTATCCCCAGGTGCATGTCTTTGGAGGTGGGAGGAAGCCGGAGTACCCGGAGGGAACCCACGCATTCACGGGGAGAACATGCAAACTCCACACAGAAAGATCCCGAGCCTGGATTTGAACCCAGGACTGCAGGACCTTCGTATTGTGAGGCAGACGCACTAACCCCTCTGCCACCGTGAAGCCCCATTGCAGATCTCGCAGTGGCTAATTCATTGAATTGTAACCTCTAAAGAGCACAATTTTTAATAAATGCTTTAATGTGACGCTCAATGGTTTATGTTAATGCAAAGATTGTGTGGGAAGCAAATTTTGACAATTTTGACTCTTTTAAATTTTATGTCACATGCTAGATTGCAGAACACTGGACCGATGTTTTAATTTTTGCTTGACGGTATTTGAGATCTCAACCTGGGCCTATACATCCAATGACACGGAGAATAATGTTTCATTTTAGGTGACTGTGTGGGGAAGTTGGGAGAGTGGCCGTGCCAGCAACGTGAGGGTTCCCGGTTCGATCCCCACCTTCTACCAACCTCGTCACGTCCGTTGTGTCCTTGAGCAAGACACTTCACCCTTGCTCCCGATGGGTCGTGGTTAGGTCCTTGCATGGCAGCTCCCTCCATCAGTGTGTGAATGTGGAAATAGTGTCAAAGCGCTTTGAGTACCTTGAAGGTAGAGAAGCGCTATACAAGTATAACCCATTTACCATTTGAAGTGCAGGTGACCGTAGTGTGCATTTAGGGTGTCTAGAGGGCTACACATGTTTTTGTTGTCTCGGCTTACTCATTTTCGCCCATCCTCTCTATTTTTTATCCTGCTTTTTTCTGTGACCTTGTTTTTCCACAATTAATCCTTGCGTCTATCCGGTGCCAACGTACACCTACATTACTGTATTCCTATCCATGTTGGTTGTAGTGAATTAGCGTTTGATAAGTGAGCAAGTATGAACTGGCATTGGATCAGTCTTGGGTGCATATTGGGTAAGAAGAATGCACTGTTCTTCAGAATGTTCTCACCTGCACATTTAATGATTTTTACAGCCACTTTGCTGATGTTGCTACCCAATTATGTTGATGTTATTGACAACCGTGTGCTGTGAGGCCATCCGTTCAGAAACTGTCTTGTTAGCAGGAATATTTGTGTGATCAGCGAAACTCCCTTGGCCAAGCCGACTGGTCATTCAACTGGATGAATAGGCTATGTATGTCTTCAGGTTAAGGGTGTAACGGTACGTGTATTTGTATTGAACTTTTTCGGTACGGGGGTTTCGGTTCGGTACGAGGGTGTATCGAACGAGTTTGTAAACTAAAGTCTTAACAAGCTGCTCTGCAGCTGCCTCTGAGCAGTGAGCACCCAGCATTGTGCCGCCCACACAACCAACTGATTGGTTACATACAAAGCCAATCAGCAGTGCGTATTCAGAGCGCATGTTGTCACTGCTCCGGCGTCTGGATGAGCAGATATGTGTTTATTAGCAGGTGAGCAGCTGACATCGTGCACTCCCCAAATGATAGAAAACACTTCCCAGTCACAACTATTACAAACATCACTATGAGCCCGTTGACCTTCTAGAAACTTAAACTGCAGTGTAAGCCTGGGCCCTGGAGAGGGGATTCAGACTGAGGCCAAGGAAAAAAAAATAGCTATAGCACACACAAACATGTGTTTCAGAGGGAAACATCAAAGAACACAATGGACATTAAAAGAGCAGAACTGATGCAACCAGCCACTTCTAGACACAGACACAAAAGTAAAACAACAACAAAAACCTATACAGTGCAGTGTTCCACGCCATCGTCTGCTGGGGTGAAGGGGAGCATGGCCAGAGACAGGAGCAGACCCAACAAAGCAACAAAGCGATCCGACTCAACCCTCGGCCGCCCACCAACTCTCGGCCAGTGTACAGTCCGCATGGATGAGCGAGGATGCGTCTAAGGAGACTGTGGTGTCCGATACATGCTCATTCAGCCAAGACGTTGTGAAGCTGGTCCGTCCCCACGCTCAGCGCCAGCTCCGCAGCCCTGTCTCTTCATCTGCATCACCTCCAGTCTCTCCAAACAGGCTCTGGTGTGGCAGAGACCCAGCAGCTGGTCTCCATGACCAAAAGGCTCCCGGGAGGCAGATCCAGCACAGCAGAAGTCACGAAAGTGCCACCCCTTGTCACACATGAAAACAAAGTTAAAAGTTAAAGTACCAATGATTGCACGCACATATTATTCTTTGCCTCTGACCCATCAACCTTGATCACCCCCTGGGAGGTGAGGGGAGCAGTGGGCAGCAGCGGTGCCGCGCCCGGGAATCATTTATGGTGATTTAACCCCCAATTCCAACACTTAATGCTGAGTGCCAAGCAGGGAGGTAATGGGTCCCATTTTTACAGTCTTTGGTCTGACTCGGCCGGGATTTGAACTCACGACCTACTGATCTCAGGGCGGACACTCTAACCACTAGGCCAGTGAGTAGGTTTACAGGCCACTGAGTAGGTTTAGGGAGGGAAACATCAGGAACACAAAAGGATGACACAAAAGCACAGAGCTCCTGCCAACAGCAGCAATTACAGCGGCGCCATCTTGGGGGGAAAAAAACATCCATCCATCCATCCATTTTCTACCGCTTATCCCCTTTAGGGGTCGCTGGCATGTTCATTAAAAACATTAAAACCTTTAAAAATATATGTTCAGTGGGTGGCCCCTGTGTAAAATGTAACAATATAAACATTTCACATCATGGTTATTGTGACCAGAATTATCACAGTTATCATTTATATCGTGGTACATTGTAATCAAGTACAAACCCCAAAACCAGTGAAGTTGGCATGTTGTGTAAATCAT
The DNA here is from genome assembly GCF_033978795.1 of Nerophis ophidion. Taxonomy (NCBI): domain Eukaryota; kingdom Metazoa; phylum Chordata; class Actinopteri; order Syngnathiformes; family Syngnathidae; genus Nerophis; species Nerophis ophidion. The sequence goes on along the minus strand of NC_084632.1, from coordinate 23,682,613 downwards.
AAATAAAAACTAAATACAATGATTTGCGAATCCTTTTCAACCTATATTCAATTGAATTGACTGCAAAGACAAAATACTTAACATTTGAACTGGAAAACGTTATTTTTTGCAAATATTAGCTCTTTTGGAATTTGTTGCCTGCAACGTGTTTCAAAAAAAGCTGGCAAACGTGGCAAACAAGACTGAGAAAGTTGAGGAATGTTCATCAAACACTTATTTGGAACATCCCACAGGTGAACAGGCTAAATGAGAACAGGTGGGTGCCATGATTGGGTATAAAATGCCCAGTCATTCACAAGCAAGGATTGGGCAAAGGTTTACCACTTTGTGAACAAATGCGTTAGCAAATCGTCAAACAGTTTAAGAACGTTTCTCAATGAGCAAGGAATTTAGGGATTTCAACATCTACGGTCCATAATATCATCTAAAGGATCAGAGAATCTGGAGAAATCATTGCATGTAAGCGATGATAATACGGACTTTCGATCCCTCAGGCTGTACTGCATCAAAAAGCGACATTAGTGTGTAAAGGATATCACCACATGGACTCAGGAACACTTCAAAAAACCACTGTCAATAGCTACATCAAGTTAAAACTGTACTATGCAAAGTGAAAGCCATTTACCAACAACCCCAAAAAACGCTGCCTGCTTCGCTGGGCCCAAGCTCATCTCAGATGGACTGATGCAAAGTGGAAAAGTGTTCTGTGGTCTGACATCGTGTCGTCTGGACCAAAGAGGAAAAGAAACATTTGGATTGTTATAGGCGCAAAGTTCAAAAGACAGCGTCTGTGATGGTAGGGGGTGTATTATTGTCCAACGCATGGGTAAAATGCACATCTGTGAAGGCACCATTAATGCTGAAATGGAATTACAGGTTTTGGAGCAACATATGTTGCCATCCAAGCAACGTTATCATGGACGGCCCTGCTTATTTCAGCAAGACAATGCCAAGCCACGTGTCACAACAGCGTGGCTTCATAGTAAAAGAGTGGGTTATTAGACTGCCCTGCCTGTAGTCCAGACCTATCTCCCATTTGAAAATGTGTGGCGCAATATGAAACGTAAAATACCACAACGGAGACCCTGGACTGTTGAACAACTTAAGCTGTCCATCAAGCAAGAATGGGAAATAATTCCACATAAAGAGCTTCAAAAATTGATCTCCTCAGTTCCCAAACGTTAACCGAGTGTTGTTTAAAGGAAAGGCCATGTAACATAGTGGTAAAAATATCCGCGTGCCAACTTTTTTGCAACATGTTGTTGCCATTAAATTCTAAGTAATGATTATTTGCAAAAAAAAAAACATGTTTCTCAGTTTGAACAATAAATATCTAGTATTTGCAGTCTATTTGATTGAATTTGCAAATCATTGTATTCTGTTTTTATCTACGAATTACACAACGTGCCAACTTCACTGGTTTTGGGTTTATTACTTATAAGCACACTGAAATCCTTCGACCAAATATTTAAATAACTAAAATAAATAGACACACTTTTAGACAGTCCAAAATTTTGCATGTTCAGTGATGGTGATCTGGTAGGCTTGTGGCTTCCTACTCTGTCCAGCAGTCCTTTAATGCATCGTAAAAATTCCATTTGGTATGCCTCTGAGTATAGAACAATCAGTATATGCTAAAAAAGCACAGCTTGAAGGTTCATTGTGCAGTTAATAAATTGATTGATTAAATAGTTTATTAAGTTTGCATAGGAAAGGGTCTACTGTTATGGCAGTACAGATTCACTGGTACAAGGTTAACTGAAAACAAATTATAAAAAAAAGCTTGTTTCATTTGAAGTCCTTTTTTTTAACTCATACAACATTGAAAGACATACAGACAGAACACAATGCTTTGCAGAAAGTAGCATTCAAATGACAAATATACTACAAGAAAAAAAAAATACATACATCCATTTTCTACCCGTTTGGGGTCACAGGGGGTCGCTGGAGCCTATCTCAACTGCAATCGGATGGAAGGCGGGGTACACCCTGTACAAGTCGCCTCCTACTCACAGGGCCAACACAGATAGACAACGTTTACGCTCAGGTTCACAGAAAAAATAATGACTTAAAAAAATATAAAAGGATTTGTCTTATTCCTAGTTACGAGTTACCGCCACCTGTAGGTGGCTTTTCAAAGCGGCTTTGATGAAATTTGCACTCCTTTATGACTCCTTTATCCTTTATTGGTAGGGAGTTACATATTTTGGTGGTATAGCACGCAAACGGATTAGAACCTTTTTTGGTGTCAAATCTGAATTGAACGTGATTTGCAGAATTAGCTTCAGTATTGTAGTGGTGAACATATTTTACGTTTTGGAAGTATTTTGAGAGGTATATGGGCATTTTAGCATAATAGTGTATTTTGTACACCAGGCCCCTTGCAAGAAGCTGTACTCTTGTCGGCTACCAAGAGCCACCCCACGCTAAGAAAATGTTTGGCGGAAAGGTGAGCCCGGTATGGAAGGTCGAGTAGCGTAATCTGGAGTTTATCTAGAGCCTTTGTGGCGTCACGCTACCAAACATGAACTTCATAGTCAAAGTGGGGTTTTCTGTGTATCTCTCTACCCACCAGCTGGCCGATCACATGTATCAACCCAATTTGTTTTAATTTTTTTTTACTACCTTAGCAGTCATTTTTTCAGTGGAGAGATTAGCCTCTGGATGCAGCCCAGATACTGTAGGCAATCTTGTTTTTGTTTGTTATAACATTGTCACCCTCTTTGACTGTCAAGGTAACCACTGTGATTAAGAATTGATCCTAAAAGGATGGATTCGGTTTTACCTGGGTGCATTAATGGTTCCTTGTCATGGAGCCAGGTGCATATTTTGTTGAGCCCTTTCAATCTGCAAATTGCTCCTGTCTGAGATAAGGAGAGCCGAGTCATCCACGAACAGTAACAAATCGCAGTCACAAGCCGATACCATGTCATTCACTTATATTAGGAACAATAGAGATCCTAGTATGCTTCCTTGAAGAACACCACAGGTTGCCGGGAGGGCACAGAGTACCATTAAAATCTACCACCTGCTCGCTCCCCACCAAATAAGAGTGCATTCTGCTCACTGCATTGTTCTTAAAGTCGGTAGCTTCCAGTTTAGCAATCCGAGGGATTTACATTGTCAAAGCCTTCTGTAGGTCCAACATGACCACGCTGCAATATTTGGCCAAATACACCACATTTTATGCGGTCGTTCAAATTAAGAAGTGGTGTGTCATGAAATGGGACTCTGAAGCCAGATTGGAACTCCTAAACCAGTTTATTCTCTTTGAGATAAATTGCAACCTGTTCATAGACTACCGGTATTTTTCTCCATGATTTAAGAAATTAAAACTGAGAATTGAGATGTGACGGTAGTTGCATGGGTCTAGTTTGTAACCTTTTTGTGCTGAGTGTTCACTAGTTTGACATCCTGAGGGACCTGCCCTGTTTTACAGTTAAGGTAAAGATGTGGGTAAAGTTAATAATGTGGGTAATGATTGGAACTAGGGCTGGGCTATATGGCTTTTTTTTAATATGCGATAGTTTTAGGCCATATCGCGATATACGATATATATTACAATATTTTGCCTTGGCCTTGAATGAACACTTGATGCATATAATCAAAGCAGTATGATGATTATATGTGTATACATTAAAACTTTCTTCTTCATACTGCATTCATATATGCTACTTTTAAACTTTCATGCAGAGAGGGAAATCACAACTAAGTCAATTGACCAAAAGTGTATTTATTAAAGTTATTAAGCAATGGCACAAACATTCAAGTCATTTCCAAAACATAAAGTGCAAGATTGTCAGAGACAAGTTAAGTGTCAAATAAAAATGAGCTGCATAATAGGAAATCAAATAGAAATTCGTCCTTCACTATGTGGTAGGTTACGACGAACGTTATGAAATTCTCTTCATTCTCTAGCGAGTGACTTTTCAAATGATGCTACATATTAGCAGTAATGCTACTTTTTATAGCAAAGCTTTACCCCCCCACACTTGACAAATTACGATTGTCTGTTCGACATATTCCCACTTGAAGCCGAACCACCGCCAGACGATGGTTCCCCTGACGTTTTTATTGGGAATTAAGTCTTCCTTCATTTGTTACCAGATCCACACCTTCTTTCTCTCGTATTCCCACTCGTACGGCTACGTTATTAGTTAACGTAGCCCAGTCTGCTACCTCTCTGTTGGGCGAGGGCGTATACGTATGTGACGTATGACGTGACAGTATGTGACGTATGTAAGAATGTGCGCCTGCTTGTCTGTGAGGAGAGACAGGAAAGAGTGAGAAGAGCCTGAAGTGTAATTCCCGCAGCTAAAAGCAACTGCGTGAGAACGTATACTTGAATATTACGATTAGTAATTTTCTATATTGCACGGACGCAAACCCACGATATATCGTATATATCGATATATCGCCCAGCCCTAATTGGAACAGTAGTGATAGCTGAGTCTCTGAGAAATCCAGCAGGAATTTTGTCGTGGCAGGTGGCCTTATGTGTACATAGGGCGCTCAGTTTTTTAAACACCTCGTCAATTGTCACTGTCGCAATTTCAAAACCATCTTTGCCTATCCTAACTTTTATGTAGTGATCATTGAAGTCCTGTTCGCTATAAAGCCCAAACAAGGCGGAATGTTTGCTAACCAGAGAAGTGGCTATGATGGTAAAATAGATGTTGAAACATTTAGCTACTTCAAACTTGTCTGAGATGTAAGAGAACACAGTTTTGAGGTTAATATTATGATCCTATGCATGGTTTTGAGTTTGGGGCCGTAACCTAGTTGGTTGTGAAGTAGCTTCTATAACTCATGCGGGTTATTTGTTTTCTTCGGTCTTATCATCAATGTAGTTTATTTTGAAGGATTTGAATAATGCAGTACTTATGTTCGTTTCTTAGCCTGTTCAGATTTGTTGAGGTCTATGCTCAAGCATTTTCAAATTGAATCCTGCATTTTCACTTCTCAGTATTTTTTATCTCTGCATCTAATTGAATCTAGGATTTCTGAATGCATCCATGTTTGTGATCAGATTTTAACTTAAGTTGCTTCGACGATAAAGTTTAATGGGGAAATATGTTAATGTCTCATCTGTTCATGTTACCGAGCTAGCGCCAGTCAGTCCGTGAGTTTGTCAAGGTGCGTTTTTTCGATCAATATAATTCAAAACAGTAATGTTAACCATAGAGTTTTACCACAATTTTCTTTAACACTGTTTATTGTTGCATCCCCCACCCACGTGTCATCAATTAGACACCCCCGCTTGAACCTATCATACATTTAGTATGAAACAAGTACACAGAACACTGAAAAACCTCCAGTCCATCATAAACAATCAACATCACCAACTGCACAGCACCATCAGACAAAGAAGCAGTTTCAGTGACAGATTGCTCTCTCTGTACTGTTGCACTGACAGACTGAGCAGATTGTTCCCCCCCTGACGCCATTCGGATTTTTTTTAACACCTCCACGAGAAAGAACTAAAAACAAAGTCATGGCGGGATTTTTTTTCTCCTACCTGTGTCATTTTACACATCCTGTATACTCTACTTTTGTCCTCATGCACATTCACCTTTTGCTGTATTGCACCATAAAACCGGAACTGTGTCACTGTATTTTATCCATATTTTAATTTCTTATTGCTTATCGTTTTCACAGAGCTTGCCCGTCATGGGTAATATTTTTTTGCTTATTATGCCATTTTTTATATTTTAGGTACCTTTGTTTCTTAACCTTGTAAATCTGCTAGAAATGTAATTTCCTTTTGAGATGAACAAAGTATCTGTCTGTCAAATGACCAAATTGACACGGCGCTGCATGGTGACTCTAGGATGAAAAAACAAAAACCATTGTGCAGGTAAAAATGTTTAATTCTTTAAATAGAATGGGGTAAAAATAGGACTTGTGCAAGGCACATAGCAGCAGCGAGGTAACGCATACAAAAATGAAACTGGTTTATAAACCTTCCTAATTGCCAACCTCAAGAGAATGAGTGAAGTCACTGCAGAACAAAAATGTGCTAGACAGAAAGACACACTAAAACAAAGGATTAACAACATGAAATTCAAAAAAGGTTCACATAGGCCTTGACAATAATACAAAAATATAGCATTGTTGTTGTCATGTCTTTCAATGTGCAATTACATTTCCGCATTCCCTGGATTCATCCGCGGAGGAAGGGAAATCCAATGGGAGGCATGTTCTGTACTCAACAAAAAAGTGTCCTGCGAGTGGGACTCCACAGAGACACCCAAAGCACTGTGTTGTGTCGGCGTCCACACCTGTCTGTTTAATAGCAGTGGTGTGGCCTTTGACACATGCCGAGGACGTCATGTAAGAGAAACAAAGTAAATGAAACAGGGCGACCGGCTGCATCATGTTAATATTGCCGATCGGCAAGGTGGTCTGGGTGGTCATGAAGCTCTGTGCGCATACACAATGGCCCCCGGCAATGGCGGTGCCGCTGTTGTTCCTCAGCCTCTGCGATGATGAAAGTGCATGATTAGATATGCAGCGCAGCTTTCTTTTTAAATGTTGATATCACCGACATTCACCCTCATTTAAAGGCCTACTGAAATTAGATTTTCTTATCTAAACGGGGATAGCAGGTCCAATCTATGTGTTATACTTGATCATTTTGCGATATTGACATATTTTTACTGAAAGGATTTAGTAGAGAACATCGACGATAAAGTTCGCAACTTTTGGTGCTGATAAAAAAGCCTCGCCTTTACCGGAAGTCGCAGACGATGACATCACGTCCTCTCATGGTTTTAAATGGGAGCCCCCAGCAGCAAGAGCTATTCGGACAGAGAAAACGACAATTTCCCAATTAATTTGATCAAGGATGAAAGATTCGTGGATGATGATATTGCTAACGAAGGACTAGAAAAAAAAATAAAAAGCGACGGCTCCGGGCGGCGGCAGTGTGAGCGTTTCAGATGTAATTAGACACATTTACTAAGATAATTCTGGAAGATCCCTTATCTGCTTATTGTTTTAATAGAGTTTTAGTGAGATTGTAAAGACATACCTCGGGGTCGGATGGCTGCAGTGTCTCATAGAGAAGCCAAGGAGCCAAGCTCACAGCGGCCTTTTAAACAGCTACTGCAGGAGGATGAATAATCCAATGATGTCTCCGGTAAGATATTATATTACAATTTTCACATCAAAAAACATGCTGGTTGACGTAGAGAAACATGTTCGATTGACCGCTCTGTGTTAAAAACAAAGAAACACCGGCTGTGTCTCGGTGCTAAAGACAGCTGCGATACACCGCTTTCCACCAACAGCATTGTTCTTTATAGTCTCCATTATCAATTGAACAAATTGCAAAAGATTCAGCAAAACAGATGTCCAAATTACTGTGTAATTATGCGATGAAAACAGACGACTTTTAGCCGTAATTGCTGCTGAGCTAATATTTCCTGACAGTCCGTGACGTCACGCGCACACGCCATCATTCCGCAACATTTTCAACAAGAAACTCCGCGGGAAATTTAAAATTGCAATTTAGTCAACTAAACCGGCCGTATTGGCATGTGTTGCAATGTTAATATTTCATTATTGATATGTAAACTATCAGACTGCACGGTCGGTAGTAGTGGGTTTCAGTAGTCCTTTAAAGGTGACAGCCAAAATCGTGATCGTGATTAAAATTCGATTGGTTTAGTTTATTTTTGGTACAGTGAAGGAAAAACTTGCAAAACACAAAACTGCATAGATTCTCTGAACAGCTTGAATGATTTTTAAAAGGGAACACTAAAACTGCTGGCATATATATTTCTCCGATGTAAAACATTTTCCAATAAAAAAATACATAGTATACAGAAACATTAAATCAAATGGGGCGCCAACTTCATGCATTTTATACAATATATATGCTAATACCAATCTATTTTAGTTCACAATTTAGACATCTTAATTTTGTTTTATCCGTAAAAAAAGCAGATTCATATATTTCACTAATAATGAATTTAATTCACCAGAACATTCCTAGCTCCCAGAGCCAATACATCACAAGCTATGGCCTTAAAATGGCACCTGGGCCGCATTTTGGACCACTCAGATTGAGTTTAGTTTTTTTAGTCTATTGCAACAATACAGACATGTGCAACAGTTTGAACAGTGTGAATTAATATTTTATCGTATCGTACCAGAAAACATGTAATGTTTCGCCTCTATTAATTAGCCTCAAAATTAATTGCCCTAATTCTCATTTAATTACAACTGAGAACGTTGAGAGAGGCAACGCTCTAGGGATGCAAAAAATGCCAACAGGCTTGAGCGCAAAGATGGAAAATGTCAGCTGGCTCATGAGGTTTATATTTCAGTGTTGTCTTCTTATACACTATATAGCTTGTAATGGTATATAAATTTCAAATGCAACTGTGCTTCAAAACCATATTATTCATAAAACAAGTAGTAAATTCTGTTGTATGTTTTCAAGGCCAAAAGTTAGGAATAACAAGCCTTTTTTAATGGGCATTTTTGATATGCATGCACAGTAAGTTCATAGCGCTGCATTAATAGTGGAAGTTTTATATGAAATATAATAGCGTAATTGTTCTGTTTACATCGGTATTAAGGATGGGATGTTGACTACTCGAAGTCTTCTATGGGAATGCAAGAACCAAGACTCCAACTTCCCTCGCCCGGTCGCGGTTCACTGGGCGCCCCCTCTGGAGCCAGGCCCGGAGTTCGGCCACAACGGCGAGCGCCTGGTGGCCGGGCCTGTCCCCATGGGACCCGGTTGGGCACAGCTCGAAGAGGCAACGTGGGTCCCCCCTCCAATGGTCTCAGCACTCACGGGAGGGGCCATAGAGGTCGGGTGCATTGTGAGCTAGGAGGCAGCTGAAGGCAGGGCACTTGGCGGTCCGATCCTCGGCTACATAAGTTAGCTCTTGGGATGTGGAAGGTCAACTCGCTGGGGTGGAAGGAGCCTGAGCTAGTGCTCGTGGTGGAGAAGTTCCAGCTGGATATAGTTGGACTCACTTTGACGCACAGCAAGGGCTCTGGAACCAGTTCTCTTGAGGGGGTCTGGACTCTCTTCCACACTGGCGTTGCATGCAGTGAGAGGCGACGGGCTGGGGTAGCAATTCGTGTTCCCCCCCGGTTCAAAGCCTGCACGTTGGAGTTCAACCCAGTGAACAAGAGGGTAGCTTCCCTCCGCCTTCGGGTGGAGGGACGGGTCCTGACTGTTTGTGCTTACGCACCAAACAGCCGTTCAGAGTACCCACCCTTATTGGATACACTCAAGGGAATACTGGAAAGTGCCACCCCCCCGGGTGATTCCTTTGTCCTACTGGGGGCCTTCAATGCTCACGTTGGCAACGACAGTGAAACTTGGAGAGGCGTGATTGAGAAGAATTACTGCCCGAATCAGAACCCGAGTGGTGTTTTGTTATTGGACGTTTGTGCTCGTCACAGATTGTCCATAACAAACACCGTTTTCAAACATAAGGGTGTCCATATGTGCACTTGGCACCAGGACACCCTAGGCCGCAGTTCCATGATCGACTTTGTAGTTGTGTCATCGGATTTGCGGCCTCATGTTTTGGACATTTGGATGAAGAGAGGGGCGGAGCTTTCTACCGATCACCACCTGGTGGTGAGTTGGCTGCGATGGTAGGGGAGGATGCCGGACAGACCTGGCAGGCCCAAACGCATTGTGAGGGTCTGCTGGGAACGTCTGGCAGAGTGCCCTGTCAGAGAAAGTTTCAATTCCCACCTCCAGAAGAACTTTGAACATGTCACAAGGGAGATGCTGGACATTGAGTCCAAGTGGACCATGTTCCGCACCTCTATTGTCGAGGCGGCTGATTGGAGCTGTGGCCGTAAGGTAGTTGGTGCCTGTCGTGGCGGTAATCCTAGAACCCGTTGGTGGACACCGGCGGTGAGGGATGCTGTCAATCTGAAGAGACTCCTATAGGGTTTTTTTGGCTCATAGGACTCCGGAGGCAGTGGACAGGTACCGACCGGCTAAGCGGTGTGCGGCTTCAGCGGTAGTGGAGGCAAAACTCGGACATGGGAGGAGTTTGGGGATGCCATGGAAAACGACTTCCGGACGGCTTTGAAGCAATTCTGGACCACCATCCGCCGCCTCAGGAAGGGGAAGCGGTGCACTGTCAACACAGTGTATGGTGAGGATGGTGTTCTGCTGACCTCAACTGTGGATGTTGTGGATCGGTGGAGAGAATACTTAGAAGACCTCCTCAAGCCCACCAACACGTCTTCCTATGAGGAAGCAGTAGCCTTGGGGGATATGTGGGCTCTCCTATTTCTGGGGATGAGGTTGCTGAGGTAGTTAAAAAGCTCCTCAGTGGCAAGGCCCCGGATTCTGTGGGGCTGTCTTGGTTGACAGCACTCTGCAGCATCGCGTGGACATCGGGGGAAGACCGGGGTGGTGGTTCCTCTCTTTAAGAAGGGGAACCGGAGGGTGTGTTCCAACTATTGTGGGATCACACTCCTCAGCCTTCCCGGTAAGGTCTATTCAGGTGTACTGGAGAGGAGGATACGCCCGATATTCGAACCTCGGATTCAGGAGGAACATTGTGGTTTTCGTCCTGGTAGTGGAACTGTGGACCAGCTCTATACTCTTGGCAGGGTCCTTGAAGGTGCATGGGAGTTTGCCCAACCAGTCTACATGTGCTTTGTGGACTTGGTGAAGACATTTGACCGTGTCCCTCGGGAAGTCCTGTGGGGAGTGCTCAGAGAGTATGAGGTATCGGACTGTCTGATTGTGGCGGTCTGCTCCCTGTACGATCAGTGTCAGAGCTTGGTCTGCATTGCTGGCAGTAAATCGGGCACGTTTCCAGTGAGGGTTGGACTCCGCCAAGGCTGCCCTTTGTCACCGATTCTGTTCATAACTTTTATGGACAGAAATTGTAGGCGCAGTCAGGGTGTTGAGGGGATCTGGTCTGGTGGCTGCAGGATTAGGTCTCTGCTTTTTGCAGATGATGTGGTCCTGATGGCTTCATCTGGCCAGGATCTTCAGCTCTCACTGGATCGGTTGGCAGCCGAGTGTGAAGCGACTGTGATGAGAATCAGCACCTCCAATTCAGAGTCCATGGTTCTCGCCCGGAAAAGGCTGGAGTGCCATCTCCGGGGTGGGGAGGAGACCCTGCCCCAAGTGGAGGAGTTCAAGTACCTCGGAGTTTTGTTCACGAGTGAGGGAAGAGTGGATCTTGAGATCGACAGGCAGATCGGTGCGGTGTCTTCAGTAATGCAGACGCTGTATCGATTTGTTGTGGTGAAAAAGGAGCAGAGCCGGAAGGCAAAGGTCTCAATTTACCGGTCCATCTACGTTCCCATCCTCACCTATGGTCATGATGTTTGGGTTTTGACCGGAAGGACAAGATCACGGGTACAAGCGGCCGAAATGAGTTTCCTCCGCCGGGTGGCAGGGCTCTCCCTTAGAGATAGGGTGAGAAGCTCTGCCATGCGGGGGGAGCTCAAAGTAAAGCCGCTGCTCCTCTACATCGGGAGGAGCCAGATGAGGTGGTTCGGGCATCTGGTCAAGATGCCACCCGAACGCCTCTCTAGGGAGGTGTTTAGGGCACGTCCGACCGGTATGAGGACACGTTGGGAAGATTATGTCTCCTGGCTGGCCTGGGAACGCCTGAGGACCCCCCGGGAAGACCTGGACAAACTGACTGGGGAGAGGAAAGTCTGGACTTCCCTACTTAGGCTGCTGCCCCCGCGACCTGACCTCGGATAAGCAGAAGAAGATGGATAAATGGATGGATGTTAACTACAATGTTTTAATCAACAATGTATTTTTCCAATGGTAGTTCAATTTGTAAGAAACTTTGGAATGTTAAGCCTGGGCGATGTAGTCTGAAAATAAAATATCAGATTTTTTTTCACAAAAATTTGATTCACAATTTTTTACGATTTTCTTCCCTGCTTTTTGAAGAAACTAATACATATGAATGACTGATATAATTCAAAACAAGTCTTGCTTTTTTTAAATCAAAAATAAAAACTAAATTGGCCCTAGTGTGTGAATGTGTGTGTGAATTTTGTCTGTCTTATTTGTATTGGCCCTGTGATGAGGTGGCGACTTGTCCAGTGTGTACGCCGCCTCCCGCCCAAATGCAGCTGAAATAGGCTCCAGCACCCCCACGACTCCGCAAGGGACAAGCGGTAGAAAATAGATGGATGAATAGTTATAAATAGCACTGCCTACACTGCATCCTACTCTAAGCAAAATTTTAATTTGTATGTTTTTTTTACACCAGATTTAAATAAATGATAAATGATAAATGGGTTGTACTTGTATAGCGCTTTTCTACCTTCAAGGTACTCAAAGCGCTTTGACACTACTTCCACATTTATCCATTCACACACACATTCACACACTGATGGAGGGAGCTGCCATGCAAGGCGCCAACCAGCACCCATCAGGAGCAAGGGTGAAGTGTCTTGCTCAGGACACAACGGACGTGACGATGTTGGTACTAGGTGGGATTTGAACCAGGGCCCCTCGGGTTGCGCACGGCCATTCTCCCACTGCGCCACGCTGTACTTTTTATGCAATAATTTTCAAAGAACTAGTATAAGAGCTTCCTCTCGGAGGCAATACTTATGCAATTTTCTTTTCCGTGGAACAAACGTCTCGCTCTCGTTAGCATTAGCACTTGCCATGTTTTGCTTTGGATCTCTTCTCAGGATATAAGGGGGAAGACAAGGGCTGCGGAAGCTCATTGGGGCAAAAAATATTCCGGCCAAGTGGAGAAAAACATGGATTTTTTTTTATTTGTCTGCAATAAAAATCTTAAAATTATCGAGTAAGTTCAAAGCCTAGGTGATGTACTTCCTGGCTCTCATTGAGGTGCTTTTGTTCAAAGCATTCAGTTTGTTTATATTTCCTAGTTTTGGATTGGTCTGTTGGACAGGATCAACAGCTACTTTTGTTTGCTTTTAAGTTATGCACGGCATATTGCCTCCATTGCTTCAAGATGGAACTGACTGTACAGTAAAATAATCAGAGAATAATTCACAATGGTTAGTAATCTTTAAGAGGAACTGGAATCGAGCCTTTTAACAGTGAAATACATTTGTTTACCTTCAGTATACTTACTTCCATGACCAATCCGCAGTAAATTCCAATCCCAAAGTTGCCTCATGGAAAGTTACTTCACCCCCTTCATTTCTCTCTTCTCTTCTGTCAGTTCCATCATTGTAATGTTAATGGGCTCCCTGGTGCGGAACCAAAATGGTCAACTTAATTGCTGAATAAGAGATCGGTCAGAGACGAGGGACAAGAGGGTTTGCATAAATCAGCCTGAAGGATTTTCATCAGAAGCTCGAGTATAGCATTGTGGCACTTGAAGAAGGCTGTCAGTGGGTTTTCACTCTGGTATTATGTGTTTTATTCAATTGTGGCTTGTGGAATTTGTCCACGGTGAGCAAGTATTTTTATTGTTATGTATGTTTGTCGGAAACTCTGTATTAGAGCAATAGGAGCAATATTATATAGTGCAACTGGGCTCCATGTGCTTATTTTGCTGGTGATGAGTTTGATGTTTGTCAAAGTTGTAGACAAGGGATTATCAACTAAATTGCTTTGGGGGCGCACGTATCCCAGAGTTGTGCATTACTAACTCAAACACGTTTCGTGTTGACGTAGAAGCTACCTTATCTCTTGCCGTAGCTATTACGGCTAACACCGTAACATGGCGATGTGTTACTACGCTACAAAAAGAGTTCCTCAGTGTTTGCTTGGTTATTTTATTATACAGGTTATGGAAAAATTAAGTATTGTTGCCAGTTTCTAAATACGTTTTAAAGTGATTTAGAGGTACGAGTGATCCTATGCAGGGATCTGCCTATGTGTTTACAATGGTCCAAGTTCCTCTGTACAACAGGAGCACTCTTGTGTTTTTAGGAATTTGCTGCAAAATGTTTGTCTCCTAAGTTTTGAATTGAACCCAGAGGCCGGTAGGTATATCACTGTGCCTTATGTTTTATTACTGGTTGTGGAAATCTTGTCCACCAAGGCACTTTGTATGCAAAGGCAAACTGTCCATCTTTAACTGCCCGAAGACATTCTGGATGGATAGTTTTTATATATAAATGTCTTCCTGGACTTGTCCCCACCTATCTGTGTTCCTTTGTGTGTAGAGACTCCAGTCATTACAGCGTACACTCACAGGAAGTTCTCCACATGTTGGTTCCTAGAGCCAACACAAAACTTGCTAAAAAAAAAAAAAGCCTTCAGTTATGCTGCTCCCTGGTCATGGAATGACATTCAGAAAGATCTGAGGCTACCAGAATGAATCACTTTAGGGGAGTTTAAGTCCATTTTAAAAGATCGAGAAACTAGTTCTCTTGGGCAATGTACCTGCTTTTAAATTGAATTATTACTTAATCGTTTTAAGTTATTTTTGACCTGTTGTGGTATGACTGCTGCTGGTCTGTTGTATTGTCTTGTTGTAATTAATATTGTAACTTTGTTTGTGCCGCCCTTTTTGTCAGGTCACTTTTGAAAAAGAGATTTTAATCTCAATGAGTCTTTACCTGGTTAAATAAAGGAAATTGATGGATTGACTTCAAGGGGGGACTCGGCCCCCAGTTTAGTCAAAGATGGCACAACTGTTGCGTATGGTAAAGGAAGCAGTACCAGTGAAGCCATAAATGGTAAGCGGTTAGTTCTGTTGAGGGATTTTGAACCAATTGTAATCATTTGTCACAAAGTTAGCTTGATGGCCAGTTTTTGTTAATGCAGCTGGTGAGTTACAATAAGTGGCAAGAGTTAGGGTTTCAAATGTCAAGAGCAAAGAAGTGGTACTGAAGATTATTGGACTATGGAGGAGAATATAGTGAATCAAAACGAGCGGATCTTTAGCTAATCTCTGGGGGACATTGTTGGCCAGGTGGGGAAAGCGCATCAAGGCCAGTGATTTTTTGTTGAATGCTGTGCTTTGAGCAAAAAGGGTAATTTATGAGGAGCCATTTATTTCTGCAAAACACTTCTGATGTCTTGTCAATATATACATTGATTAAATGCACGGCTCCGTGAAGCCCCACTACATACTAATCCACACATCCAAAAAGTTGACATGACTCTAAAAAGAAGAGTAAATGTGGTTAAGATGAAGTCATTTGTCATTGATTGAGTGATTGATACTTTTAATAGTAGATTGCACAGTACAGTACATATTCCGTACAATTGACCACTAAATGGTAACACCCGAATAAGTTTTTCAACTTGTTTAAGTCGGGGTCCACGTTAATCAATTCATGGTAGATCAATCAATTCATAACAGAAAGTAGTCACACAGTGATAACTATGGATGCATTTTACATTGCTGTTTTACCTGAAGCAACACATGATCACCCCGATGGCACACTAACTATTTAGATTTATTCCAAAATCTAACAACATTAAACTAAGTACAGTGTGAACCCCATGATCTCTGACAATTTATTTTGCCAAACACTGTACATGTTACCCATTAGGAAGCGCCGTCATTAGGACCAACGCCTTGAGTAAATATTTAATAACCTTTATCTTTTCAAAGACGAGCGTGCTTATATTTCTTCTTTTTCAAATATTTATACATATGGTATACTATAATATATCAAATTTTTTTTCAAACCAATGACTAACACTAGACAGTCCGCAGCAGTGAACAGGTGCTCTGCAGTTTATGTGCATGCATGTGTGTGGTAGCTCACCTATCTGTAGTGAGGGTCGGGTTGCAACAGCAGTAGCCTGCCAACTGTAGGAAAGGGACACATTATTTGGCGAGTAATTGACACAGACAGGACTACTGTATGATTAATTGTACTATTTTCATACAAAAACACAGTTTGTACAAAATAAAATAAAAACATCTGGAAAAATTTGGAATGTGCACTAATTTAAAGTATGAACAGTATTTTATGCATCCATTTTCTACCGCTTATTCCCTTCGGGGTTGTGGGGGGCACTGGTGCCTATCTCAGCATTGTCAATGCTAATATGCCAATGTAAATTTACGGACCAGTCCTAACCACTACGCTTCCAGATGTCAGAAAACCACCATAGGTATTTAGTAATCAATCAAATCGATCAATTTTGTTGCCTTGATTAACTGTTTAATGAGTGTAACTATTAAAAATGTATCAAATTTGGACCGCATGGAGTACTCGGAACTTTAAATATGTGAACATTCATGTGAAACTCAAAAAATTGTAATATTGTGCGAAGGTTTGTTTATTTCAGCAATTAGATTTACAAGGTGACAATAATATTTGACACAGGCTCAAAACATGGAACTCATGATATTTCAAAAGTTATTTTGACATAACTTTGATGATCATGGTTTAAAGCTTAGGAAAACCTAGAATGGAAAATCTCAGAAAATGTGGGGGGTTTAAAAACTGTAAGCCTTGATCATTAAAATTATAACAAATTGATTGCCATATCTCATTTTGCATGTACTGAATTTATATAACATATTGGTTTCACATTTGAAGTTGAACTACTGACATGAATAGACTTTTGGACGATAATCACATTTTTTTTTTTGTTTCACCTGTAGTTTCTGCATTGCCGTCGTAATAGAGCACACATGAGAGCAGGGGTGTGTTGGTGCCGTTATCTGTCTGGCGCCAAACAGTGGAAAGTGTTTATTTTTATTTTCATAGGAGCACACATAAAACTACAATTTCAACATTGATGATGTGCATTGATTGTAAAAAAGAAAAAGAGAAAGTAATAAGCAGAAACAATTTTTTTTCAATTAAGGCTATAACTTGTGTTTAATCCCATTATTCGATTAATCGAACACACTAATCGATAGGTAAAATAGCCTACACTAAAGCACACCATTTTCACAACACTATTTTCCATGTGACAACATTACAAAATAATAATATTGTCTTGACTTCTGCCACACTAATTGTAGTGTAGTACAGTATGATATAATAATTTACTCAAAATGATCAATGTTTCTTGGTGGGATAATTGTTTTGAGTGAGAAATGGAGACAATTTACATTAAACAAATGCATGCAATCTCAATGCCTAAAATTAATGTATATATTTTTTCAATACATAACTGTTCTCAGTTATGTATAGTTCGTACTATGGTTATATAGAACCGATATTACTCCATGTATGTTATGTATGTTGTTGGTGAAGTGATGCTTAGAGTGAAAAGTCAGTTAAAAAAGCTCAGGGGTTGCTCTGCAAAATGAGCTGACAAGTCATCAAAATGACAAACCTGCCACTGACATCCACATAGGTCTTCAAAAACTGCTTTCTGTAAGTTTTTTTTTTTTTTTAAGAAGACCAGTCAGCATGTCTGTCTTAGTGCAGGTTGTGTGTGTGTGTGCTTGTGTGGTCAAGCCTTCCTTGCCATTCCAGGCATTCCCCTGGTACCTGGGAATTGGTCTGTTCTTCTCCGACAGGATATTTTAGGACCTAAAAAGCAGCTGTCTTGCCTGCAGAGCTGACTGAAAAAAATATAGCTTGGAATACAACATATGCACTTGCTCAAATGTGCAGATTTGATATAGATTAAATTAAGTGACTGTCAACTGTAGATTAAACTAATTACATTCTTCAATGACCTGCAATGGTGTAATTTTAGTGTCTATTTTTGCAACTTTCATTTTGTCTTTCTACAGGCATGTGAAATTTCCGCAAAAACGCTTAAGCCCTCGTTTTTAAACATTTATTTTTGCGTCAAAATAACAATTCCTCTGTTGTTGTTTTTTTTTATGAAATAATAAAAATACAATCCAAATAAAATTTGTTGAATGCTCGCCTCAGTAGCAGGTACTCTCTTTTCCTCTTGCCCAATCACCACACTGAATTGCAGGACTGGGATCAGGGGCACCGAAACAAGCTCGCTAGTTCTCTAACCATCTATCTAGCTAGCTTACTTGTTGCCACAGCGTTGACGGCTGTCCACTTCGCTATTAATCATATTTGGATGATTACAATCTGGACACTGTTAGTTCCAAAGCAGTTGTAGATTTAGAGTTATTAGTAGCGAGCAAAAAGGTATATGTTTGACGTGACTATAAACCATAAACAGCAGTCACAACACTGGAAGAGGGAGTGTGTACAGAATAGAGTTGCCAAATGGGAAATGTTTTCGGAGTTATTTGCATGCATGTTATAGAATGCTATATTACATCTTCAATGATAATAATTTTGGTAAATTATCTAGTAAAAAAGCTAAAAATTGTATTACATGGGACATGAACGTCTCAAAAATACAGCCAAAAAAAGTTGTTGGATGAGAATTAATCAAAGGTAAACTGTAATGTAGAAATGCACCCAATTACAATTAAGGGAGTGTTGCTTTAAAACATTTTCTTTCAGGGTTTGCGAGGCAGCACTTTGTGCTGATAGGAATTTTCCTCTTTTTTTTCTCAAAGGGTGCTCACATCTCTGTTTCTAAGAAACACATGTTGTTTAACACTTAATAAAGACAAGTTAAAGGAGAAGTCAATTAATGGATGTGCTCCTGTGAGCTGATGAATGATAGACGTCAGGAACCAGGGCAGTTGGGTCAACTTGTCCTAGCTGGCAAGGTTTGATGGTTGCCAGGGAGAACAAGCCAGGTAGTCCTAGACAAGTTTTCTTGTGTTGCAGCTCATTAAGTAAAAAATCTGCAACATTTTAGAAATGAAATCACATGTTCATGTTATTTAAGATCACAATCAAATTCCACCTGATCAACAAAATTTATCAACCTCATACAGTAGCTTCCTGCCGTTTTCCAGAAAGGTGTTGATATACTGTATATATGCAAGTGTTTGTATTTCTTCATTTGTGTTATTTATGTTTTGGCAGGGGGAGAAGAATGCCGGCTTTGATGTGCTCTACCACAACATGAAGCACGGCCAGCTGGCGACCAAGGAGCTCGCCGAGTTTGTTCGTGAGAGGTAAGGTTCGTGCGCATTTTTGAAAATCTGTCTCTGCCGTTGAAGACAATATCTGCACACTTAGAGCCTTATCGACTCAAAATTTGTGTGTTTTAAAACACGTGCAAACTTAAAAACACACTTGAAGCTGATCTATTACGCTTGTGCACAGTTATTTAGATCTTAGTAGATCCGGCCTGTACAGCGATAGATGACATTTAGCCAGCATTTTGTAAAGTTTTTAGCTTTTATATTGAACAAAAATCTAAACACACTTTCATTTTTGCTCTTATTCTTCATAAGTTGAACTCAAAGATCTTAAACTTTCACTATATACGCAGAATACCTTTCTCGCAAAAAATGTTTACAAATCTGTCTAAATCTGTGTTAGTGAGCACTTCTATTTTGCCGCGATAATCCATCCCACCTCACGGATGTGGCATATCAAGATGCTGATAAAACAGCATGATTATTGCACAGGTGAGCCTTAGGCTGCCCACGATAAAAAGCCACTTTGAAATAAGCAGTTTTGCTTTATTGGGGTTCTGCTGGGGGTCAGAAAAGCAGTCAGTATCTGGTGTGACCACCATTTACTTCCCGCAGTGCAACACATCTCCTTTACATAGAGTTGATCAGGTGGTTAATTGTGGCCTGTGGAATGTTGGTCCGCTCTTCTTCAAGGGCTGTGCCAAGTTGCTGAATATTGACAGGAATTGGAACATGCTGTCGTAAATGCCAATCCACATTCCCCCAAACATGCTCAATGGATGAAATGTACGGTGAGTATGCTGGCCATGTAAGAATTGGGATGTTTTCAGCTTCAAAGAATTGTGTACAGATCTTTGTAACATGGGGCCATGCATTGTCATGCTGCTACATGAGGTGATGATCTGGAGTGAATGGCACAACAATGGGCCTCAGGATCTCGTTACAGTATCTCTGTGCATTCAACATGCCATCAACAAAATGCACTTGCGTTCGTTGTCCATAACATACGCCTGTCCATACCCGAACCCTAGCCCCACCAGGGGCCACTCCATTCACAACGGTGACATCAGCAAACCGCTCTCCCACATGATGCCACACCTGCTGTCTACCATCTGCCTTGAACAGTGAAAACAGGGATTCATCCGTGAAGAGAACACCTCTCTAACATGCCAGACGCCATCGAATGTGAGCATTTGCCCACTCAAGTCGGTTACGACGACGAACTGCAGTCTGGTGGAGACCCCAATGAGGACGACGAGCATGCAGATAAGCTTCCCTGGGACGGTTTTTCACAATTTGTGCAGAAATTCTTTGGTTATGCAAACCAATTGTTGCAGCGGGTGGCTGGTCTCAGACGATCATGGAGATGTACTTGCTGGATGTAGAGGTCATGGGCTGGTGTTGTTACACATGGTCTGCGGTTGTTAGGCTGGTTGGGTGTAATGCCAAATTCTCAGAAACGCCTTTGGAGACCGCTTATGGTAGAGAAATGAACGTTCCATTCACGGGCAACAGCTATGGTGGACATTCCTTGCATGCTCCTTCAAAACGTGCAACATCTGTGGCATTGTGCTGTGTTATAAAACTGCACATTTCAGCCTGGCCTTTTATTGTCGGCACACTTGTCCATGCTGTTTAAACACCATCCTGATATGCCACACCTGTGAGGTGAGATGGATTATCTTGACAAAAAAGAAATGTTCACTAACACAGATTTAGACAGAGTTGTGAACAATATTTTAGAGGAATAGTTATTTTGTGTGGGCGTCACGGTGGAAGAGGGGTTAGTGCGTCTGCCTCACAATACAAAGGTCCTGATTAGTCCTGGGTTCAATCGCGGGCTCGGGATCTTTCTGTGTGGAGTTTGCATGTCCTCCCCATGAATGCGTGGGTTCCCTGCGGGTACTCCGGCTTCCTCCCACTTCCAAAGACATGCACCTGGGGATAGATTGATTGACAGCACTAAATTGGCCCTAGTGTGTGAATGTGTTTGTGAATGTTGTCTGTCTGAATGGATGGAGGTATTTTGTGTATACATTAAAAGTTTTAGCTCTTTGAGTTTTGATAGGCTAGAGCACCCCCCGCCACCCCGAACGGGACAAGCGGTAGAAAAATGTATGGATGGAGTTCAACTCATGAAAATTTAAGGCAAAAAAAAAAAGTTTTGCGTTTGTATTTTGGTTCAGTGTATTTACAAATCCTTGTGGATTTCATGCCGTTTATTTGTCCAAGTGCACGATCAATGCTTCGGCAAAGAGGTTTTATTTAAACTGTGGTGCAAAGACAAGTCTCTCATTGTACAATCTTTCCCGTGACTTTTGACCTTTGTCTTCACTACTGTGCTACTTTACAAGTGCAATGTCTCCCACACACTCATGCCTAAATAGTTTGCTCCAGACCCTTCTAGTAAAATCTCACCTTAGGATAATAATCAGACCAGGGAAATCTGTTGATATTGAACTTTCATAAAGTTCTTTTTAAGATAGATGAAGTGAAAAGCTAATTTTCAATGCACTTAAAATGTGCATTTCAGATTTCCACCAATTTTCACAAATCGCACAAAATTGGACCTAAGGTCATTACTTACAATATGTCCACTATCTTGCAATCCAATCCAATCCACTTTATTTATATAGCACATTTAAACAACAATAACGTTTCCAAAGTGCTGCACGGACATGTTAAAAACAATAGTAAAAAATAAATAAATAAAATAAAATAAAAAAAGTATATATATATATTATGCTCCACCAATGACTGAATAAAAACAAAAATAAATAAATATAAAACCAATAAAAACAATATAAAAACAAATATGATTAAAAACTATTTTAAAGGGTAAAATCAATTAAAACAGTAAAATAGAAATCAAAGTGTATAAAAAACACAGAGGACAACAGAGAACAGAGGACCACACAACTCACGTAGTGTTAAAAGCCAAAGAATAAAAGTGGGTCTTAAGACGAGACTTAAAACACTCCACTCTGGAAGCAGTTTGAACATGGAGCGGCAGAGTGTTCCAGAGCTTAGGGCCGACCACAGAGAAGGCCCTGTCTCCCCTGGTCTTAAGTCTGGTCTTGGGCACCACAAGCTGGAACTGGCTCTCGGACCTCAGAGCGCGCGCAGGAATGTAAATTTGGATAAGGTCCGAGATATATTGAGGTGCCAGTCCATGTAAAGATTTAAAAACAATCAGCAATGTTTTAAAAACAATTCTAAAATGAACAGGGAGCCAGTGCAAACTCTGAAGAATTGGGGTTATATGCTGGCGTTTCCTGGCCCCTGTTAAAAGTCGTGCTGCCGCGTTCTGGACTAACTACAACCGGGAGAGAGCTTTTTGGCTAATGCCAGCATAAAGTGCATTGCAGTAGTCCAGGCGACTTGAAATAAAAGCATGCACGACTTGTTCAAAAAGGTTAAAAGATAAAAACGGTTTAACCTTTACTAAAAGACGAAGGTGATAAAAACACGATTTTAAAACGCCATTGACTTGTTTGTCTAGTTTAAAATCGCTGTCTATAGTGACGCCAAGGCTGGTGACTTTGGGACGCACATAATTTTGCAATGTTCCCAAGTCAGTGAGGGCCGGACCAAAAACTAAAATTTCCGTTTTTCCCTCATTCATTATTAAAAAATTCTGGGCTAACCAAGCCTTGACGTCGCATAGACAGTTAAGAAAGGGTGTCAGGGGGCCGTGGCTTTTTGAAATCGGCATATAAATTTGGCAGTCATCTGCATAAAAGTGATAAAACACTCCATGTTTCTTAAAAATATCTCCAAGCGGGAGGAGATAAAGAGCGAACAGGATGGGGCTTAAAATAGATCCCTGGGGGACACCACAGTAAAGCGGGGCAGAAGAGGAGGTGGCGTCCCCCAGCCTGACAGAGAAGGACCTCTCAGACAGGTAAGATCTGAACCACGCTAACGCAGTCCCCCTGACACCCACACAGTCTCTCAGGCGGTCTAAAAGAATTGTGTGGTCGACTGTGTCAAAGGCAGCTGTAAGATCTAAAAGCACTAAAATGGCAGAGTTGCCAGAATCAGACATTAAAAGCAAGTCATTAAAAACCTTTAAAAATGCAATGCAGATTCAGTACTGTGCAAAGCTTTGTATCCAGACTGAAATGGATCTAACGTGCTATTTTCATCTAAAAAAGACTGCAGTTGTGCCAGAACACATTTCTCCAAAATCTTTGACACAAAAGGTAATTTGGAAATGGGCCGATAATTTGACAAACTTGTCGGATCAAGACCTGTTTTTTTAATCAAAGGCTCAACAACAGCTCTTTTACAAAAGGAGGGGACACAGCCAGAAATCAAGCTGCTGTTGATGATGTTCCTAACAGACAAATCAATAGTGTCCCAGATTTCTTTAAAAAAGCGAGGGGAGACTGGGTCCGTGGGACATGACAAGGGTTTTAGCTTGCCGACTATTCCTGTAAGTTCAGGCATGGACACAGGCTGAAAGTGACAGGACACAGTCGAGCACTGAGTGGCCACATTAAAACTTAATGGAAAACAAGAAAGATTTGCCCGAATAGAAGCAACCTTATCATTAAAAAAGGAGAGAAATTTTTCACAAGTTTCACTTGTCATCTCCAGTGAAGTGGCTGGATTCGGTTTAAGAACATTACTAATAGTATTAAAAAGAACACGTGGCTTACTGATGCTATTTAAAATTAAGTCTGACAAATATTTAGTTTTCTCAGCTTTAACCACACTTTGATAATTTCGACAGTTTTCTTTTAAAATTTGATAGGAGACTTCCAAGTGATCCCCTTTCCACTTGCGCTCCGCCCTTCGCCACTCACGCCGAGCTGTGCGTGTGGTTTCATTGAGGTTCCTGTTTTGGTTTGGGACGTATAGCTCTGAGGGGCGCTATACTATCCAGAATCTTAGAACATGTCGAAAGAAAAGAGTACATCAATTGTTCAGTGTCTGCAGGGTGTGATATACTCTGCATGTACTCAGTAAACAAAGGAGAAAAGGCGGCTGCGGTGTCAGACCTAATAACACGCGCATGACGCATGGCAAGCGGCTTTACATCAGGTTCAAAAGTTAAATTAAACATAACAGGACTGTGATCACTGAACACCGCATCACCAATAACAACATTGTCAACAATAAAACCATAAGACAGTACGAGGTCTAGTGTATGCCCGCGTTCGTGTGTAGAACTACACACAGACTGTACAAAGTTAAAAGAGTCAATGACATTCAGGAAGCTCCTGGATAATGGTTCGTCTGGGCAGCAGGTGTGAATATTAAAATCACCAGCAATTAAGACACGATCATATTTGGGCGGGATTTCGGCCAGAAATTCAGAAAAGTCATTTATAAAGTCTTTGTGGTACTTGGGTGGTCGATATACAACGACACACATGACGACATCAGAAAGACCCAGTTCAAACATGCATAGTTCGAAGCTTGAAAGGGAGGATTGCAGGCGGATCTGACGGCATTTAAAGTCATTTTTAAAAACGACTTTGGCATGTTCGTTTTTAATACGGTGTACTGGATAGCTTGTTTTTCCACTTGTACTTGCGAATGTTTACGAAAACATGCAATTTTACAAAAAACAATACTTTAAATTGGTCGCTCTATAGTTTGAAAATATTTATTTAATATAGAAAATGTACTTTTCACTCTATCATCTTTCTCCTGGGCATCCTGCTCATGTATTTTCATATCCCTCTCACACCCGGCGCCAATGATAGGGCTAAATGGGAAAAAAAGTTATATTTAAAGAGGAACTGCACTTTTTTCCTAAAACATTATTTTTGCTATAGCTAAATGATGACCTACTGGTCGGGTGAACGCAACCAGAGCATTCAGACTGCAGTCACATCAGATACATATCCAATTTATATCCAAATAAAAAAGAAGCTTGGTTCGGATTTTGAGAATTCCGAATTACACTGTTTACATTGTCATGAAAAAATATGATACAGGTCACATATGGGCAACAAATCAGAATGGCCTCCAGTGTGAACAAGGCCTAAGAAACAATTTTCCCTTGTAATTGTGAACTGTGCAATTCCGATTTTTTTCAAATGTTACCCAAGGCTCTTTCATATGTGGATATAAATTAGATATGGATCCGTTGTGATTGCATTCTGAATAATAGGGTCGCGATAATTTGACCAATATGTCATTAAAAACGAAAAGCGCCATAATTCCTCAGAAACAGGCAAAAATAGTATGTTTTAGGAACTTACGTCACTGTTCCACGACTACATATAAAGATTGTATTTGACCAATAAATCCTATTTGGACATCCTACCCTGCAGTGTGAACACAGCCTGAGTTCCACTGTACCTTTGAAGGAGAAGTGGTATTTTACCAAAATGAATGTTTTGCTTTATTAGATCTTCTCCAATTAGAGATTAGCAATGAATAAATTGAAGCCAAATAATGTGCGTCTACAAAAAGTAAAGACACTGCATGCACTGTTAGACCAGTGATTTATTCCTGAAATTGATTCAGAGGACCTGTGCACATTCCTTACAAGGGGAATGCACTTATCTGCTGACAGCCTTAGACAGACAACAAATCAGCTGTCGGGAAACGAAAAGTCTGGGATCCCGCAGGACGTGACTGGTGCTGATAATCCATCTTTTTTGTATCTACTTTCCCAAAAGGCTTCTAACATAAGACAACATACTTTATTTCATCATATTTTATGTGTCTTTATCACTATAGCAGGGGTTGGCAACCAAAAATTTTGGACCAAAACTACAAAAAATTATCTTGTCTCGAGCCGCAGAAAATTTGTGTAGTAATGAAGGCAACAAATGGTGTTAGTGTCCATAAAAGCCCTGTGTCGCAGGCTGATGCAAATTTTCGTTGACAGAAATGTTGAAATGTAATATTTATTGTACACATTTTTACAATATTCGAAAGCATTAGTAAAATGGAGGTTTCTCAGAGGATGATATACATCCTGGAAATTACTACCTCAGAATGGCCAAAGGTCTCCATGTGTGTGTCCAGGATAAAGAAAATGGCATTGGATTTAGTGCAATCTTTGCAAGCTGGGTAACGTTGGCGGTGGTTTTTAACAACATGGCACACCAACAACTATGAGAAATGCAGCCAATAATTACATATAGATGAAATGTGATGAGACATGCAAATATGAATTAAATACATAGGGGACATAAGTAAAGCAAATTAAATTAGCTCAATTATACCTACAAATGAGGCATAATGATGCAATTTGTACATACAGCTATCATAAATCGCATGTTAGCATCCATTAGCTTGCAGTCATGCACTGACCAAATATGCCTAATTAGCACTCCAGCAAGTCAATATCATCAACAAAGCTATACCTTTGTGCATTCACGCACAGCATAAAACATTGGACAAAATGAGACAAAGAAGGAATTGTAAAAAACGCGTCTTTCTGTAGCAGTGTCGGAAAAAGTTGTACATGTAAACAACTACGGTGAGTTCAAGGACCGCTGAAATTAGTAGGACAAAACGGTGCTCACCAAATACTCTCATCAATGAAGCATGTATAACATAAAACAGTGGTATTTCTAACAGGAAGGTTTATGAATATTTTTCCCCCATCTTTTTCCATTTACAAACATTTTTGAAAAGGCTTTAGGGAGCCAATAGGGCGGCGCTAAAGAGCCACGGGTTATCAGCCCCAACACTATGGGTACGTCTTATAGACAAAAGAGTGTTATTTTAACCTTTCAAGAATAATGATAAATCAGTTTTTGGTATTGATAGATGTCATCCATACAGGCTGCTTTTCCTTGTTTTGTGATGCCTTTAATTAAATCTGGGAATATCGTTGTCTTAAATACAATTAAATGTAAACAGTGCGGATACAATACAGTAAGAACTCACGAGAACGGCCATGAACACCAGTCATGTTATTCAGTTCTCATGACAATTTTTATTCAATGAAATATGTATTTGTGAAAAATATAGTTATTCATTCATGTGAATCTGTTGTCTAAAACCACAAATGGTAATAATATGGTGTTCTGTGTATTTTATTTCATTTTTTAGTTCCTTACAAATTCAAATGTCGTTATACACATTTTCATCTCAATTATGATGCTCGGGATGACGAGTCTGGATTTAAACCGATTCTAGCAATTAATTGTTTGGTATAATTCCATCCATCTATTTTCTACAGCTTATTCCCTTCAGGGTCGCGGGGGGCTCTGGAGCCTATCTCAGCTACAATCGGGCGGAAGGCAGGGTACTCCCTGGACAAGTCACTACTAATCGCAGGGCCAACACGGATAGACAGACAACATTCACACTCATATTCACACACTAGGGCCAATTTAGTGTTGCCAATCAACCTATCCCCAGGTGCATGTCTTTGGAGGTGGGAGGATGCCAGAGTACCCGGAGGGAACCCACGCAGTCATGGGGAAGACATGAAAGATCTCGAGCGCAGGATTGAACCCAGGACCTTAGTAAATTATTATAGTAAGATATTTTCAAAACAGTGGTGCTACTTAACCGCTAGCTATAAGAAGCACTGTATTGTGTACTATTTGAATATATAGCACAATATCAAGGGTATCTTTAGGACTAGTGTAGGTGAAACCACAATGTTGTACAGGCTATGTAACTATCTCCATCAGTTTGAGGTCCTCTGCCTGAAAACATTGAAGACGCCTGGTTTAAAAAATGAAAAAAAAAAAAAAACTTTTGCAATGTTTTCACAATGATGGATCAATTCTCTCTTGATGTGCTGATTGTCACCAACACCACCAAAAAAGGACAACATCTTAGTTCTTGCACAAACATGGAATTTAAACATATATATGTTTAAATTAAACTATCAGTCCTCTGTTACAAGTTGTTCCATCCACCCTACGGATAGTGGGATCAAGTTTCTTGCCTTTTTCTCTCCGGAGTCTGCAGATTATTTTAAGTTTAAATTTGCAGATTGTTTTAAAGTTTATTGCGCGGCCTTGTTAAATTAGTCCATTAATCATTTCAGCATGGCTTTTATCAGCATTTACTTAGCTCTGATAAAATGCATTGTTGTTGGAGAAATTCTAATATGTGGACTTGATAATGCTGTTTTTCAGAGCTGCTATTGAGGAGACCTACTCCAAATCCATGGGCAAGCTGGCTAAGATGGCCAGCAATGGAAGCTCTTTAGGGTGAGTGAGTGCATATAGATACAGAGTTAGGGGGCAATAAAATGTGGACTGTTGGAAGCTTGTTGGCTCTATTGTACTCACATTGGCTGCGTATAAGATATGGATGAGTACCATCTGCACCACCAAATGTTCACATTCACGGTTTGTCTTATTCATTATTTGTGTACTTCTTAAATGTTCCAAGTCTTTTCATCATACAATGATTCAACACAGGCATTATTAGGTGTTCATCCTATTATAACACATTATTATGGGACTGTGTATATTTTGATTGTCATTTAATTGCCGTACAATAAATGGACTCGTAACTCAACATTTTAACACACCTCATTCACACCTGGTCTGCCTGAGAACGAGACTGCGTAGCAGGAGAGAGCTGTAATGCCAGTGATTTTTGGGTTATATTTAGCGAGTATTTATATGTATCGCTCTTCTCAACAAGCAGCGGGTCATGCTGTGCGTCCCCCAGATCCCCACCCCATTCATTTGATCTTTTTTTGCTTACATTTTGTCTCTCCCAATGTGGGGGATTATGAATATTAGACAATGGCATCATTTAGCCCCAATCCACAAACCAGTAATTCTCAACCTTTTTTCAGTGATGTACCCCCTGTGAATTTTTTTTTAATTCAAGTACCCCTTAATCAGAGCAAAGCATTTTTGGTTGAAAAAAAAGAGATAAAGAAGTAAAATACAACACTGTGTCATCAGTTTCTGATTTATTAAATTGTATAACAGTGCAAAATATTGCTAATTTGTAGTGGTCTTTGTTGAACTATTTGGAAAAAAATATATAAAAATAACTAAAAACTTGTTGAAAAATGAACAAGTGATTCAATTATAAATAAAGATTTCTACACATACATAGAAGTAATCATCAACTTCAAGTGCCCTCTTTGGGGATTGTAATAGAGATCCATCTGGATTCATGAACTTAATTTTAAACATTTCTTCACAAAAAAATAAATCAATATTTATGGAACATGTCCACAAAAAATCTAGCTGTCAACACTGAATATTGCATTGTTGCATTTATTTTCACAGTTTATGAACTTACATTCATATTTTGTTGAAGTATTATTCAATAAATATATATCTTTATAAAGGATTTTTGAATAGTTGCTATTTTTAGAATATTTTATAAAAATGTCACATACCCCTTGGCATACCTTCAAGTACCAACAGGGGTATGCGCACCCCCATTTAAGAACCACTGCCAGAAACCACCGCCACAGGTAGATTGCGGTCAACATACAGTGCACCTGCATAATTTTCACACCGCTTCACTTTTTCCCACATTTTGTTATGTTACAGCCTTATTCCAAACTAGAAAAAATTATTTTTTGTCCTCAAAATTCTACACACAATACCGCAAAATGGCCATGTGAAAAATATTTTTTTAGAAATATTTGCAAATACATAAAAAAAAACATCTAAGAAATCACATTTACATACGTATTCACGTATTACATGGCCCCATACAGCCACTGATTCTCAAGAATGGACTAATATCAGTATATTGGTCAATGGTATTTGGCCACACCTCTGCAATGCTAATGCCGATTGAGACAGTAGTTATCAAGGAACTTACCGTATTTTTCGGACTATAAGTCGCAGTTTTTTTCATAGTTCGGCCGGGGGTGCGACTTATACTCAGGAGAAACTTATGTGTGAAATTATTAACACATTACCGTAAAATATCAAATGATATTATTTAGCTCATTCACGTAAGAGACTAGACGTATAAGATTTCATCAGATTTATCGACTAGGTGGGACAGATTGTTTGGTAAACATATAGTATGTTCTATATGTTATAGTTATTTGAATGACTCTTACCATAATATGTTACGTTAACATACCAGGCGCGTTCTAAGTTGGTTGTTTATGCGTCATACAACGTACACTTATTCAGCCTGTTGTTCACTATTCTTTATTTATTTAAAATTGCCTTTCAAATGTCTATTTTTGGTGTTGGATTTTATCAAATAAATTTTCCCCAAAAATGCGACTTATACTCCAGTGCGACTTATATGTTTTTTATCCATTATTGTGCATTTTGAGCAGGTGCGACTTATACTCCGGAGCGACTTATACTCCAAAAAATGCGGTACATATTTTACTCAAACTGTATATTTGCTTTTTGCAGTCATCGCATTGTTTTTTCTTCATACAGTACTTTTGAGTTTGTTGTTTGGCTAGTTGTGTCAGTGTGAAACTATCAAGCTAGTGGCTATTAATTGCTACCACGCAAATTTCCGATAGCTAACATTAGCATTATCATTTTGATTTGAACTTTGAAAATTACTGACGAGTCCAACAGGAACAGAGCCAAGGCTGTATCAGTTTGAAATTCCTCTTTGGCTTTGAACTCACGCCAGCGATTAAGAGCCGGGCCAGTGTTCATCCAGGACTGTCCATTTATCTGGGTCCCCTCCTTTCTTGTTTAATTTTTATGTCCACTCGGACAAAACTTTTCGTTTCGTTAGTTGTTTTGCAGCTTCTGCCATGATCGCAGTAATTGCACGTAGGCATTAGCATCAACGTCCGTCTTTCTAACGAATGTGGAAAAAAAGGGGAGGGAAGTATGCCGTAAAGCAGTTAGCACATTTGTAGTTTTTTGTGTGGCAGGGTTCCTGCCACCCTCTTCAAAGTTGCTAAGTTCCAGTGAAGGCGATACAGACCCCTTCAGGCCATGACAGAGGTCTCATTCAAGTAGTTGCTAGTCAATGTATCATCCCAAAAGATTTGAAAATATTTTCTGAAGGTTGAAAAGTTACTTAGTACTCCTTTTAATTAATTCAAGTCTCTCCCTATTGGTCCTTAAGTTACAAATAAAGACTGGGATTCTTTAATATCTTACCTGCTTATGTTTGTGTTTCCCCAGGACATTTGCGCCGATGTGGGATGTGTTCAGGGTCTCTTCTGACAAACTGGCTCTCTGCCATCTTGAGCTCATGAGGAAGATGAATGATCTCATCCGGGACATCAACAAGTACGCAGATGAGCAGGTCAAAATTCACCGAAAGGTATAAATGACTCATTGTGAAGAGTACTCAGGCTCTTGAAGTCGTATCTTTCACGCCGACCCTTGCAGATCTTATATCTTCTTGTGTGCGTAATGTTCAGACAAAAGAGGAGCTGGTGGGGACAGTGGAGGCGGTGCAGGCACTGCAAGTCCAAAATGGCCACCTTCAGAAGTCCAAAGAGGGTTACCACACCAAATGTTTAGAGCTGGAGCGGATCAGGAAGGAGGGAGCTCCACAGAAAGATCTGGAAAAAGTAAGATCAGTCTTACTCTAAAAGGCACCTGTAACTCTAGACAGAAGTGTGAGTTTGAAAAAATATATTTCCTGTTGAAATAATTACCAGAGAAATAGAAGATTTCTTCTCAATTGTCTTAATTGTGTTTTATGCTGTGTTGACTGTTATTTAGATATTTTACCTTTCTTTTGTCACAACTTAAAGACTTTAGTTTCAGTCAGAGTCCCAAAAGTTGAAGAACTTTTCTTTTGCACTTTATAAAAGCTTGGTAATGTTATGTTTTCTGTTCATTCTGTAATCAATACAAATATCCCCACAAGTCTTAGGCCAGACTTGTTGTGTCAGTCCATAAAGATGGCTCCTTTTGCTTTTCTCTCTCACTAGGCGGAGCTGAAGTCTAAAAAAGCGGCCGAGTCCTTTGCGCTGTCCATAGAGAAGTACAATCGAGTGGGAGGAGAGTTTGAACAGAAGATGAATGAGTCCTCCCAGGTCAGCTCTGACTTTTAAGACCTCCCAAGTTTTTTTATTTATTTGCCTAAACCCGCGAACATCCCTTTTTGGTACTTGGTCGTAATTTTATTCTTTACTCCCTGGCTGATTAGACCATATTAGTTCCCCCATAATTTAAACTATTCATCTGCTCATACATTCTGCATTAATACGTTAATCACCAGCCACGGTTTCAGCTGCAGTTCCCATGGAAATCCTTAACAAACCCTAATGACTGCCTTTTAATTTTGCATACTAAACAATGCACCATTTAGCCCCAGGTTCTTTAAGATCATTTGTTAAAGAAGAAACAACTTAATGAAAAAAAACTCACATCATTTAATGCAATCATTTGTTGTTTTCCTGTTTTATTGGATAATTATTGTTTCTTTGAAATCTCTCTTCACATATGTTAAGTCTTTGTTTTTAAATTCAAGATAAGAGTCCGAAAAGCATAGATATACACTCAAAAAAGATTATAAATACTCGAAATACGGACAATTATTGTGTGTCCGAAGCATAGCTTTTTAAATGGTGGAGCACGGAGAGTGGTCAGGGGGTCTGAGAGTCAAGGGACTTCTGGTATTGGCGTCTTTTTTTCCATTTTTGAACGATACAAAATCGTCCAGCGAGATGGAAGCACTGCTCGTCTTAATCAACAGGCTCAAACAGGAAATATGAACAAGTTGGTTTCCCCTATTGGTTGTGCTAAAACATGTTTGCATAGATGAAATACAGATATATTTTAATGTTTTATAATCATTAGACCAGCACTTCTTATATAGTGGGGTGGGCATGATAAGGTAATAATAGTAATAATAATGAATTAGATTTTATATCGCGCTTTTCTATTATTAGATACTCAAAGCGCTCACAGAGAAGTGGGAACCCATCATTCATTCACACCTGGTGGTTCTAAGCTACTTTTGTAGCCACAGCTGCCTTGGGGTAGACTGACGGAAGCGAGGCTACCAATTTGCGCCTACGGCCCCCCCCCCGACCACCACCTATCATTCATTCATCATTCATTCACCAGTGTGAGCAGCACCGGGGGCAAGGGTGAAGTGTCCTGCCCAAGGACACAACGACAGCGATTTGGATGTCAAGAGGCGGGGAGAGAACCTGCAACCCTCAGGTTTCTGGCACGGCTCTATCCACTACACCATACCGCCCCTAAGGTGTCAGGAGTGTGAGAAAACAATACACATGTCTTCAGCTAGGTGTTATAGATGCTGGTGCCAGGAACTCATAGAGTGGTTTGTAAGTATATATCAGGTTCTTGAAAGAAATAAGTCCCGAAAGGGTTGGGGGTGTCATGGCAGAAAATAATGCATGTTTGACGAACAAATGTATTTCATGCATCACCTTGCTTTTTGTTTACTTTTTTGGCCATGATATGCCGTTGTGCATACCAAACTAGTCAAACTAGTGTCATTTTGCAGAATTCATTGCTCAAACAAAGAATCCCATGTGTTGGCAATTTTTTCTTTAGGTGAAAAATAAGACACTTGTGAGTGCCAGCATTTACAAACCCCGTTTCCATATGAGTTGGGAAATTGTGTTAAATGTAAATATAAGCAGAATTCAATGATTTGCCAATCCTTTTCAACCCATTTTCAATTGAATGCGCTACAAAGACAAGTTATTTGATGTTCAAACTCATAAACATTTTTTTTTTGCAAATAATAATTAACTCAGAATTTCGTGGCTGCAATAGGTGCTAAAGTAGTTGGGAAAGGGAATGTTCACCACTGTGTTACATCACCTTTTCTTGCGACTCTCAATAAACGTTTGGGAACTGAGGAAACTAATTGTTGAAGCTTTGAAAGTGGAATTCTTTCCCATTCTTGTTTTTATGTAGAGCTTCAGTCGTTCAACAGTCTGGGGTCTCCGCTGTCGTATTTTACGCTTCATAATGCGCCACACATTTTCGATGGGAGACAGGTCTGGACTGCAGGCGGGCCAGGAAAGTACCAGCACTCTTTTTTTACGAAGCTACACTGTTGTAACACGTGCTGAATGTGGCTTGGCATTGTCTTGCTGAAATAAGCAGAGGCGTCCATGAAAAAGATGGCGCTTAGATGGCAGCATATGTTGTTCAAAAACCTGTATGTACCTTTCAGCATTAATGGTGCCTTCACATATGTGTAAGTTACCCATGCCTTGGGCACTAATGCACCCCCATACCATCACAGATGCTGGCTTTTGAAGTTTGCGTCAATAACAGTCTAGATGGTTCGCTTCCCCTTAGGTCCGGATGACACGATGTCGAATATATCCAAAAACTATTTGAAATGTGGACTCGTCAGACCACAGAACACTTTTCCACTTTGCATCAGTCCATCTTAGATGATCTCGGCCCCAGAGAAGCCGGCGGTGTTTCTGGATGTTGTTGACAAATTGCTTTCACTTTGCATAGTAGAGCTTTTACTTGCACTTACAGATGTAGCGACAAACTGTATTTAGTGACAGTGGTTTTTAGAAGTTTTCCTGTGCCCATGTGGTGATATCCTTTAGAGATTGATGTCGGTTTTTGATACAGTGCCGTCTGAGGGATCGAAAGTCACGGTCATTCAATGTCGGTTTCCGGCCATGACGCTAATGAGTGATTTCTCCAGATTCTCTGAACCTTTTGATGATATTATGGACCGTGGATGTTGAAATCTCTAAATTTTTTGCAATTGCACTTTGAGAAACGTTGTTCTTAAACTGTTTGACAATTTTCTCACACAGTTGTGGACAAAGGGGTACCTCGCCCCATCCTTTCTTGTGAAAGACTGAGCATTTTTTGGGAAACTGTTTTTATACCCAATCATGGCACCCACCTGTTCCCAATTAGCCTGCACACCTATGGGATGTTCCAAATAAGTGTTTGATCAGCATTCCTCAACTTTATCAGTATTTATTGCCACCTTTCCCAAATTATTTGTCACGTGTTGCTGGCATCAAATTCTAAAGTTAATGATTATTTGCAAAAAAAACCCGTTTATCAGTTTTAACATCAAATATGTTGTCTTTGTAGCATTTTCAAATGAATATGGGGTGAAAATAATTCTTTGTATTCCGTTTATATTTACATCTAACACAATTTCCCAAGTCATATGGAAACGGGGTTTGTACATAAAGAATGAGAAACACTTGATTTCAAGAATGAACTGAAAGCAAAGCACTTCTTTCCTTACTTCCTTATTTCCTTCCTCCTAGGTAGAAGTAATGTTAAATGTTCAGTCATCAGTCAGTTCATCATTTATATATATTTCAAAATGTTTTCGACATGTGAAACTATACTTTTTTATGTTTTGATAGATATTTCTTAGGGGGAAAATTGTTTACATTTTTCTATGATTCTGTCTTTGTCTGACTTTTTGGAAGGGGTTGCTAACAAAAATTGAGGTACCACTGGGAAGTAATGTTTTATTGTAGTACTGTACCTGCTTCTGGAGGCATTTCAAACTAATCCTAATTTCAGTGGTGAAAAGAATCAGCAGTTTTATGAAATAGGATGACATTGTTGTCGATCAAATGAAAGACTAAAACTGTGTGCTTATCTGTTGTTCATGTAGAGATTTCAGGAAATTGAGGAGGGCCATTTGCGGCAGATGAAACAGCTGATAAAAGGCTATTCCCATTCCATAGAAGACACCCATGTTCAGGTTGGACAGGTATGTATTTTTATGTGACAATGAAAGACAACACAGATTGTTACACAAAGTATGTTAT
Organism: Nerophis ophidion; assembly: GCF_033978795.1. Taxonomy (NCBI): domain Eukaryota; kingdom Metazoa; phylum Chordata; class Actinopteri; order Syngnathiformes; family Syngnathidae; genus Nerophis; species Nerophis ophidion. The sequence continues at coordinate 23,647,138 of NC_084632.1, read as the reverse complement.
TGGCATATTTCTGGTTATGGAGCGCATAATCACTATTCTCTGCTTTGCAGGTCCATGAGGAATTCAAGCAAAATGCAGAAAACATTGGCATTAATAATCTAATCCAGAAATTTGCAGACCTAAAGGGCACTGGCAAGGAGAGGCCAGGTACTGTTTACCTTGTGTAGAAATGCGCTTACAAGAAAAGCCTCTAGAGAAACAAACATACCACCTCTTGGGATACCTAATAATCCAGCTAACTGTAAATGTTTCTGTATCGGTGCATCGCAGTAAATTTAGATATAAACATTTATTTCAGTCGTTCAAATCAAAAAGTGAAACTCTTGTATTCTAGACATTCAATCACTACTTAATCCATCAATACTTTTGATTATTATAGCTACTAAAACCCTCAAATTCAGTATCTCATAAAACTTGACAATAGTGAAAAAGTTAAATATTGTAACTACTGTGTGACATCCGACTTAAGTTTGTCGCTTTGTGCCTTTATCTGAGAAGTGTGCTTTGGGTGGAGCAACCCTTAAATCTTGGTGTTTCCACGCATTTTCCCGTCGACTTAAGTATTTAGTTTCAAGAATAGACACAAGTAAAAAAAATTATAAAAGAAACTTCCATAAAAGTTTAAATCTACTCTGATCACTTCAATTGAGACACCTGGAAACTCTGTCTCAAACTATCAAAATTCAAAATGCACATTGTTTCGTCAGTGCAACCACGGCGGAAGAGGACCATCAGGATAGTTATGAAAACAAGTGAAACAAAGTTTCATGTACAGAATATTATTCAGCATGCAGCCAGGAAGAAGAAGTTCTTACAATGTTTATACACACTACATCACCTTGCGTTCACGTGAAAAGCACTGCCTGGAGTGATACAGCTTTTTCAAATTAAAATGGTTATTGTTTTCAAGAATTTCAATGAAACTCCAGGCTGCATGATTTTCACACAAGTGAATAAAAGGTCCTCCTCATTTGTTATAAGCCCCCCCTTCATTCCAGACTGGAGCACTTATGCGGGGTGGGTGTGTCCGCAGGCTGGATGAGAGAATATGACGTGTGTGCCTTCAAACGTGTAAATAAACACTTCAGTGCAAACCGGAGAATAGTGCCCCAATTTAACTTCCCGTGCCTTTAATTAGTCTCATAGTCTGAATTAAACTCCTGCGTGTGTGTGCTGCAGCTTTGGTTGTTTTTGAGGAGTACATGACTGCAGCACCCGATGGGGGGAAGAAGAGTCGTGCAAAAGCCTTTAGGATCCCTGGCCTGGGCAAGAGGGATAAGGAGCCAGATTCTACGTAAGTGCATGCAAATCCATGTTTCCTGATCTTTTTATGTTTGATTACCTCTACTCATTCTGCTATCTTCAATTTGTTTTACCTAGTATTTTTAGCAAATAATTCCAATGTGTTTGTTTTGCAGGGATTCAGCTGTAACGGAAGCACCGGTCAGTATTCCACATTATTTACAACACACTGCAGCAGCGGCTATGAGGGATGACAATATGAATCCAATCAGACTACTAAAACTGTAGGGCTACGTTTACACTGCAAGGTCAAATGTCCAATTCAGTACAGTTTTATGGGATATTTTGCTTGAAAAGTGTGTCTGACCGAGCAGTCGGAGACAGGATTGGTAGAAGTTTCACGTGAATTCCTAACTCCTTTTATTTTCACTGTTTTTCTGCTCTGTTGTCAACTATTTCTTTTGTAACCATCTATTTTGGTGAATAATTATAACGCTTCTCGCTTTTTCATGACGTTCTTGTCTGATGAATGTGCCCTGTGGGCGCGAGTGTTCACATGTAGGACGCATCGCACATATATCCAATGTATATCCACATACATAAAAGGCCTGAGTTGAATATGCAAAAATTCAGAATTGCAATATTCACACTAAAAATGCTGATACAGGTCGCATATGGGCAAAAAATGTGAAGTGTCCTGCAGTGTGAACAAGGCCAAGGACGGATGTCTTAACTACGGCCCGCAGTACGAACAACTCTTAAACATTTTTTTAATAATTATAAAGTTTTTCTAAATTACCATTTTCTTCTGGCTTAGCCTAATAGCATCAGCCAACAACCATGTGTATTAAATGAATAATAAAGCAGTACATTTACAGTACATGTAGTTATCCAAATAACCTTGTGTGCAAACAAATTAAAACCTACACATTAAGTTTCCATAAATGTGCCACTCAATTACACCTGTCCACACAATTACAACCGTCTGAGCACAATACCCAATTCTAAATCATACCCATTTACATCTGCTACAAATAGGTAAACAATCTCTCGAACACTAACCCATGTGTACAAACTGAGATTTGTGTGTTTGTTCAGTCCTTTAGCTATAGTTTGCTTTAAATAATACTTTAGCTAACTGCAGTGCCTCTGATCATATTCCGATAATATTGGAAATAATACATGTTTTATTTATGTACAAGTGATCATAGTTATGTTATGATCCACGCTCTGCATTGTGTGTGCACACGCTTTGGTCCGTGTGACAGCTACTTGGTGATTTCCTAGAAAATCCGGCTTTATCGCAGGTTGTAATGTCTTTTTACATGATCGGCAAACTTCCCTCTTTAATATGGTGTTGAATTAATATGCAATCTTAAATCATTGGGATTGCCGATCACGTGTAAAAAAACAGATGTGTAAACTTTTAAAGCACAGGCCGTGCATTTCACACCTGGGCCTTCCGTGATTTCCTATGTAGTCTGACTTTAATAAATACCTCTCATAATACCTTAATTTATGCCACTACATGACTATGGATGTAGAAATACATTGCAGAAAGACGCTTGCACACCACTGCGTATTGAAAGCAGCTCAATAATGTACGAAACGGGCTGTATTCCGGCGCATTTAAAAATTTGATAAACACGCATCAGCAATTAAAACAAATCTCTAAACCAGGGGTCGGGAACCTTTTTTGCTGAGAGAGCCATACAAGCCAAATATTTTTAAAAGTATTTCCGTGAGAGCGATATAATTTATTATTTTTTTAACACTGAATACAACAATATGCATGCATTTTTAAGAAAGACCAACATTTTTTGAGTATAATAAGTCTCTTATTCTTTTTAATACCATTATTATTCTGAGGCTAACCAAAAATAAATAAAATACTTCTTACCATTAATGCGACTTCTTGAACAGGTGCGGTAGAAACCGGATGGATGGATGAAAATGCATGAGAATGTTTTATATTTTGAACGTTATTTTTGACACTGTGATTACCAGCGGAATTATTCATTACTTATTGTGTTAAGCAATGTCAGCTAAGATTTATCTGAGAGCCAGGTGCAATCATCAAAAAATCCACATCTGGCTCTAGAGCCATAGGTTCCCTATCCCTGCTCTAAACAGTACTTTGAAAATTAAAATACAGGAATCAAAAAAACGTATTAAATGTGGAAAAATAAAGAAATAAAATGTTTTAACTCACATGGAGCAGCATCCTGGAAAAATAAAGAAATAGAATATTTTAACTCACAACTAGCACCACCCATCAGGGATACGGTACGCTAATCATTGTTTGAAGTGACGGACAAACCCTCTAAATGGCTGGGATAAGTTAGCTAGCTCGGGGGTTGGCCGACCTCGTCCCACAAGATCTAACTTCTCTTAAAATGTTCTGACTTAGCTGTGTAGGACAGTATAGACTTTCACATGAGACTATACTCATACATTTATAGATTGTTAGTTAGCTTGTCCCCGACGAATTTCTTTTAGCCTAATGTGGTGGCGAGTCAAAACGTTTACACACCTGCTCTAAGATGACTTGAATTACACAATAGATAAATAAATACATTAAAACATTTCTCCTAATTAGGATGTCAAAGGGTTGTATTGTATTCTGTGTTTATCATATAAGATGGATATTCCATTTTTGTCTTTGTTGATGCACGTGTGTCTGCAGAATTCCCCCTTGGAGGTAGACGACGAAGGATTCATTATCAGAGCTGACAGTACTCCGAATGATATCCTTTCTCTGTTTCATTGAGCTACACTGACAAATATAGTCACAATGAACTGATAACAAATGTTGAAGTGTTATTTTTTTTTAAATCACAGAATTGTGTATTTGTCTACAAAACCATCTCTATTTTGAGACAGTCAATTTTACAGGAAGATGGATTAGGTTCAGAGCAATGAGGGTAATCAGGGTGGGATTTGTCTAGTACTTAACATAGTACTTTGCTCTGATTGCCTGTGATGTTAGTTAATTTCTTTCTTGGGTATTTCTGCTACGTAATGGCTCAGCCTACATGCGCACACAACTTAAAGGAAATTGCAATTTGTAGTTGATATCACCCAGTTCTTGGTTGTTTGTATTCAAATTAGTTGATGCTTTTGTTTGCCACAATTGGTATGCAAACATTGCTGAGTGGAAATTTAAAGGCCTACTGAAATGAGATGTTCTTATTTAAACGGGGATGGCAGGTCTATTCTATGTGTCATACTTGATCATTTCGCGATATTGCCATATTTTTGTCGAAAGGATTTAGTAGAGAACATCGACGATAAAATTCGCAACTTTTGGTCGCTAATAAAAAAGCATTGCCTGTACCGGAAGTATCAGACGATGTGCGCGTGACGTCACCGGTTGTGTAGCTCCTCAGATCCTCACATTGTTTACAATCATAGCCACCAGCAGCGAGAGCGATTCGGACCGAGAAAGCGACAATTTCCCCATTAATTTGAACGAGGATGAAAGATTCGTGGATGAGGATAGTGAGAGTGAAGGACTAGAAAAAAAATAATAAAAATAAAAGGCGAGGGCAGTGGCAGCGATTCAGATGTTATTAGACAGATTTACTAGGATAATTCTGGAAAATCCCTTATCTGCTCATTGTGTTACTAGTGTTTTAGAGAGATTATATGGTACCTGAAAGTCGGACGGGTGTGGCCGCCAGTGGCTCTGAAGGAAAGCCACGCAGCTACAGGAGGACGCAAGCTCCGCTCATAACTACGGTAAAAGCTGACTTATTACCACAATTTTCTCACCGTAGCCTGCCGGTTGACATGTAGTCGGGAACCATGTTCGCTTGACCGCTCTGTTCAATAGTAAAGCTCCACCTTCGGGAATTTTAAAGAAGGAAACACCGGCTGTGTTTGTGTTGCCAAGGCAGCGGCAATACACCGCTTCCCACCTCCATCTTTCTCCTTTGACTTCTCCATTGTTAATTGAACAAATTGCAAAAGATTCAGGAACACAGATGTCCAGAATACTGTGTAATTATGCGATTAAAGCAGACTACTTATAGCTTGTATCGGGCTGGAAAAAAATGTTCGCGCTAACCGGTGACGTCATCATACGCGTCATCGTACTGCAACGTTTTCAACAGGACACTTTGAGGGAAATTTAAAATTGCAATTTAGTAAACTAAAAAGGCCGTATTGGAATGTTTTGCAATGTTAAATATTTCATCATTGATATAAAACTATCAGACTGCGTGGTCGGTAGTAGTGGGTTTCAGTAGGCCTTTAACGATCATACATTTACATCAAACATTTGTCTTTAACAAAACAGGATAGGTTGATTGGCAACACTAAATTGGCCCTAGTGTGTGAATGTGAGTGTGAATGTTGTCTGTCTATCTGTGTTGGCCCTGTGATGCGGTGGTGACTTGTCCAGGGTGTACCCCGCCTTCCGCCCGAATGCAGCTGAGATAGGCTCCAGCACCACCCGTGACCCCAAATAAAACAAGCGGTAGAAAAATGGATGAATGGAAAACCGTTCTTGGTGTCGGACCACACTGCAGTTTCCCATGTGTCTCAAGTATCGCACACACTTGACTCTTACACGACAAACTCACAACAAGCACTTTTCACTTAATGAGACCTCATGTGACTAAACACGCACAAAAGCCTCAAATGAAGCGTAATAGGGTCAGAGGTGAAGGTGTACAGACAAAGGGCCACATTCATAGCCTCATTGACTGTGGATTGAGACAATTGTTTAAATCTGTATCCTAATTAACTCAAACCACTTGATGCATTAGCTTCATTCATTCCAGATGAGAGATTGGAACTGCCGCATGCTTGCATCGATTGGGCACTAAAACGGACTTGCGCCTGGACGTCCAGATCTGTTTATCATTGGCAGCACTCCCTCGTCATGACAGCCGCAAGATAACAGCTGCTGCTTTTGTCGCCGCCGCTGCCTTGTCGTACGACACAGTACAGCCCCTTGCAACCAAGGGAAATAGATTTAGGAAGTGGTTGGTATTTTGAAAGCACATTAGACCGTGATGGAGGATGTTGCTCTGTGCCCTTGCCTCTCTCTCGCTGTGTTCCGACGTGCGCTCTGATTTAATCACATTTGGGGAGAATGAAATGTATTCGATCTTCTGCCAAGGAACCTGTCCCAATAGAGGATGGAGCAATATAAACCAAACCTTTGTCATCTTATTATGTTTTTGTAGTTTACTAATAGCTGAGGAGATGTTTAAGCATAGTGGTTACTGGCAGTTTTCCTCAGCTGCTTGACATTCTGCAAGTTACTTGCCACATGCCAATATTTAAAATTGTTTATCTTGAAATGTCCCTAGTTTTAAGAGGTTTTTACGTACTTTAGTAATTGACTTTACATCATAATCCTAATTTTAGCCATAATTAATTGTCTGTTGTAGATTACAAAATGTTACAATTGATTAAGTAATTATTCAAAAAAGATGTTTTGGTTTTCCCCACATAGAAAATCTTTTTTTAAAGATTTTGCAACATACCAAGGATGCTTAAATTAAAGGGGAAAGGCACTTTTTTGGGAATTTTGCCCTATTGTTCTTAATCATTAGGAAAGACATGACGACGGGTGTTTATTTTTTTTTATGCACTCTAAACGTCAAATAAACATAAATAAAAGTCATCTTACAGCGGAGCAAATGGGAAGTCCTCTATTCCGCCCATAAAATACAATACATAACCTTTCAAAAAGCGCCAACTATAAGACATTTACATTTTGTGACTTGAAAATCAATCAAGTATTAGTAATATTGTTATAATAAACGCTAACACACACAAACTATTTATGGTGGCGTCGTGATCACATCCGTGTGTCACTATGTTTACATCATCGAGTGGTCTGCTGTTTCCTTGCTTCCTTGCTCCCTGTCAATTTATTGAAGATCATAAATCATGCCTCTAACCTGAAAAGTAGATGGTTGAGAATATAATCCGTCAAGACACTTTGGCAGCCATTTTGGACCTGGAACTGGCGAGGAGGACACGAAAAGCAGATTTATTGAAAATGTAGAATTCATTAAAAAAATCCATCTGTCATGTCTTTCATAATAATGGTAAAGGATAGGCAAAATAAATAAAATATTGTTCCCCTTTAAGATTGCAAGTTGAATAATTCTTGTTTTCAGATTAAAATATACTTATTTCTATCTTAAAAGTCCTGCCAATTTCAAGATATACAAATCCTAATTTAGGATTTATTAAGTAAAATTAATTATCTGCATTGACAGATAATTGCTCTAGTTTTTAGTATTTTTAATCCCAAAATCTAGTTTTTTATCTTATGTATTGTCAGCTCAGTTTTGTAGTGGGTTTAAACCTGCTTAAAAACGACTTAAAAATTGTGCTCATGAGATGAAGTTAAATAAACCCATTACGTACTATTAATAATGTAGATGAAGACCGTTGGTGGTTTGATCGGACTGAGAGTGTGATAGTTAGTAATAAAAGAAGGGCTTCCCTAAAACAAGTTGATGTTTGCCTCTGACCACTATTGGCGCATCAAGCTTGCCACAATATTTTTTGGCTTTTATTCATTTAATGTGAGCAGTGTTGGGCAACTTGAGTGTGCCGGTATCTTACTTGTAGCTGATGCTGAGCATAAATCTTTTTTTGCTACCCAGGCCAAGTTAAAATCTCTTCCATTTTTTCTAGTACCATGATTATAGCTAAACAAATCTGATAGTGTATGGTGTGCTGTATGGTGATTGAAAGGGGCTTATTATTGATTGGTAAATGACACACTCACTCAACGTATTGACACCGCACTGATACAGTTTTGCTGTTTCGTAATGCTGTCCTCTGCTGGATTAAAAGAGTCCTTACATTTTCATCAGTTCCACTGTTTAGAATCCATTATGGCAATGAAAACCAAATGCGGCAAGCCACTCCTCAAACTTCTTTCAGGTGGAGCTGCCACTTGTGAGCCGAAAGAAGCACTTTGTGATAAATACGCTAGTATTGTCAAATGACAGCAGGTGTATATTTCAATTGAGGGACACTGTATCACTCCCTTGTGTATGATTCAGTGTTTTACCCATCACTTGTGCTAACGTTTTATTTTGGAAAATGTGCATCCCTTAATTGGTATTTTGTTAAAGTTAAGCTCTTAACTCTCCTGCTCCTCTGCACGCTGCGCTGAAGATAAGGGGCACAACTTCTACTCCAGCGACTCAGACTTTGACGACGAGGAACCCAAGAAATTCCACATCAAGATCAGACCGGTAGTCAACAGCAACCGCAGCAACGTTGCAGCCAGCGAGAAGGAGCTGAAAGCCACCGTGGAGACTCTCACGCTGCCGCCTAACAGAGGGGTACGTCAAACAATTGGTGGCTTTTCATGATTATTGTGCATTTGCTTGAAGATCGCAGGACTAAATATTGCATCCTAATTAGTCTTCACAAAGACATTGCAAAATGATAGCCCGTAATTAGTTTCTGTCTTTAAACTTTCATCATCATTTCACTCTTTTAGGTGACAGTGAAGCGGCATCTCTCCAGTAAGCTATTTAATAATTTTACACCGCTTGCAGAGTAAAAAGTACAGGACACGGCACTGCAATGTTGGTACTGAATGTTTGTTTTGGCAGGAAACTCTAGTACATCTGGACGGACAGAAGACGGTGAAGGCACCTCCCTTAAAGGTGAATCTTTTTTTTCAAAACTATTTCTATGTCTGTTGCGAGTTTACTGCCTGTGTACTAATTCATCAGAAATATATGGCTGTCTTTAATGGGAAACGCATGAACCAACTTAGTAAAATGGTTGAAGCCGTCACTTCATCACAAATGCTTTAGTGAAGCAGCAGTGTTAAAGTTGAGTTTGTGCAGCCAACTGGCTCACCTTGCATGGACCACTCTCTAATAGCCACAGCCGCCTTCTGCCCTCACCAAAATATGTTCCCTTTGTGATGGGTTTGCTCGCTGCCAACAGCTTTGGCTGCACTTTGCAATTTCATCAAGCTGCTGCACTCCTGCAGTGGAGAGTCACTCAGATCTTGAGGTGAGGAAATGAATGATGACAAAAAATTACTGCAGAAGTTGTGGTTGGAGCGAGGGCTGCACGATTAATCCACATCGAATCGACATTGAGGTGTTAAGTGCGATCAAGGTTGTATTTCGTTTTTTCTTCGCTTTCACCGGCATTTGAGTGACAGATGTGTTTGCCAATCGGAATCGTTGAGCCTTGCGTTCATTCGTCTTTTTCTTCATACAGGGAGAAATACATCTCACTGCATATCTCGCTGCCCCTAAATGTGTTTATTTAACAGTAGAATTTACTGAAGGCAGTGAGCCATCTTTACAGTCATCCAGGTAGCTTTACACAACAGGAAGCACAGACAGAGAGAGCCTTGCGACCCGCCAGTGAGAAGTTCCGCGAAGTAACAAAAATTAAGATGACAAAAATATGATTAAAAGGCCTAATGTCCCTTTGTGGGAATATTTCAGCTTCAACTCGGATGGGAAATATGAGTCGATCAACATGGATGAACGAGCGAGAGCGGCGTAATCACGTGATGGCAGCAACAAAAAAGACAACCTGACCTAGTTTTTCCAAATAGGAAAAAATGCACTTTAAGATGTTTAATATTTTAAGTAAAATTTTTGCTGGCTTGTTATTTTCCCAGTTTTTTGCATTTATATGTATTATATATAAAAATCGCAAATAGAATCGTAATCACCAAATTTCGGAGAAAAAAAATCACAATTAGGTTTTTTCTCAAAATAGTGCAACCCGAGTTGGAACTAAGTGACACTTTGCTATTGTTGGTGTTTCTGTATTTCTAAGATCATAACTTTTTTTTTTAATCTTCTTTCTGCCTTCATTGGCATCCTGTGAGTGCTCTGATAACATTGTGATGTAGTGGTCTTAAGGAAAGTGTGTCTGTTCATAGATGGAGAGCAGGAGGGATTACGCAGGTCCACTTCCAGCCCTGATCACAGCAGGTGAGATACTCTATCCCTCTTATCTTGTCTGACAAGTGTTGGTAGAGCACAGGTGTGTTTGTGGTGTGGCCAATGACTGTGATACTTGAGTCAACCCTTAACGGGAACCTAATGATGATTTTTTAATGATGATTTTTAAGATACATTTAAAACACTTTCTTGGTATCCAGATTATATGTAGCGGATATGCTTTGGTATAAATTTTGCATGAATTTTGCTTCACAGTCACACTTTTGACCTACTTTCTGCGTGTATCTGCAAGATGTTCGTTTGTGGAGGCGTTACCAGATTGCAAATAAGACCTACTCAGTGGCCTAGTGCAGTGTTTTTCAACCACTGTGCGGCGGCAACTAGTGTGCCGTGAGATATTGTCTGGTGTCCTGTGGGAAATTATGCAACTTAACCTAATTTATGCCAAAAATATTTTTTGCAAATCGATAATTATAATCTGCCAATAATGTGCCGTTGCTTAGTGTCTGTGTCGTGTGAAGCTCGGCTGGGTAACCACGTAAAACTCATTGTCAGGAGGTGGCAGCATTGCTTTGTAAAAGTCAGAATGTGTCTGGTGAGACAAGGATGGTTTGTTGTGAACGTGGACCCCGACTTAACAAATTGAAAAACGTATTCAGGTGTTACCATTTAGTGGTCAATTGTACGGAATATGTACTGTACTGTGCAATCTACTAATAAAAGTCTCAATCAATCCCGATATGCAGACCACAGCGGGAGGCAGTGTGCAGGTAAAAAAGGTATGTAATGCTCAAACCCAAAATGAACGAAAGGAAAAGGCAACGCAAAACGAAAGTCAAACTGAACTGGCTACAAAGTAAACAGAGAGAGATAGCTGGATGACAGCAAAAACTTACGGCGTCCACAAAGTACATCCGTACGTGACGCGACAATCAACAATGTCCACACATTGCTAACACAAACTACATTTTTTTACGTTTTCTGCTGGTAGTGTGCCTCTGGATTTTTTTTTGACAAAAATGTGCCTTGCCTTAAAAAAGGTTTGAAAACACTGGCCTGGTGGTTAGAGTGTCCGCCCTGAGATCAGTAGGTTGGGAGTTCAAGTCATACCAAAGACTATAAAAAAAAATAAAAAAAAGGGACCCATTGCCTCCCTGCTTGGCACTCAGCATCAAAGGTTGGAATTGGGGGTTAAATCACCATAAATGTTTCCCGGGCGTGGCACCGCTGCTGCCCACTGCTCCCTTCACTTCCCAGGGGGTGAACAAGGGGATGGGTCAAATGCAGAGGACAAATTTCACCACACCTTGTGTGTGTGTGACAATCATTGGTACTTTAAGTTAACGTAACACCCTAAAGTATCTAAATGTATCTTTTGAAAATGTGCACTGTTTAAATCTATATTTGAGTATGAATGTCACAACAATTTTTTTCCCAGACATGGCTTAAAAAAAGCTTCATATACATGTAGATTCAACCGGTCACAACATTAGTTACATCTGCACACTCAGACCAATACAGAGCTGCATAAAAATGCAAATCATGTCTCTCACTTGTGCATTAGAAGTTTGTGACCTATAAACTGAAAATTTGGTCAACTTTGACTTTCAACTTGTACCCAAAGATGGTGTGAAATACTTTTTTTTCGCCTGCGTGAGGTTTATGATTACCGTATTTCCTTGAATTGCCGCCGGGGCACTAATTAATTTTAAACCTCTTCTCACTCCTGCACTTACCAAAAGCATGCGGTAAAAGTAAGCATGCACTAATTATTTTAAAACCTCTTTACCAAAGCTATGCAGTAAAAATTTGAGTGTGATGTAAGCTTGGACCTTAAATCCTACTGAATAGCTCTTAATTTTCTTCCCTTTATGCGATTTCAAATTACCGGTATTGAAATCAGCCTTCTCCATTTTGAAAATGATGACAGGGGAAGTGTCACTCATGACATCACAAGTTTGACCAGGCGGTAATACTAAGCATGCGCTAATTATTTTGGGAAAAGAGTTTGCCAGGCGCCAGGCAGGCGCATACTATATGCCCTGCGTCAATTCAAGGAAATACGGTAATTCTTAATCTAAATGGTAAAATACGAGCATCCCATAAGTTGGCATCTCGATTAGAGCAGGCATTGTACAATAACTGATTATTTGAATATGTTCGTAGTTTTATTTCTTGTTTAGCACTTAGTAATACTGCTACTTGCAGGATCTGCTTATCACTCATCTTCCAAAACTTGCAGTTCATCTTCTTTATATTCAGGCTCAAAAATATAAGGTTCTAATCATCATTTGTCTCAAAATAGTTTTCTCTGTCCTCATTAAGTCTGCTGTGATTAGTAGTTGTTGTTCTTGTTTATGTCGGAGGAAATAGCAAACGTGATGCATCTGTGAAATTATTGTGCCGCCGTATGCTTAAAATGAGTAAACAATTTAAATATTACATGTTATTATAAATGTGCCTGTTACTACATTACATATATACTTACAACATGTATATAAAACATTGTTGGAGGTTTTTGGAGGTTTTTAGAACGCTATTTAGGCAGAATAAAGCAAATCCCATCAGCTCCATTGTTAACTGACTTTGGCTAGAGTTTATTTACAATTGAGAAGAACGCTTAAAAAAAGATAACCATGTGTTCTTGGCTCACAGTAGGGATTGTGAAATATTGACAAGATTCCCAAAAAAGTTTAGTTCCCCTTTTAATGTTGTGGTCTTTTTCCGTCGGAGTACTGCTGCTAATCCAATTTTCCACTGATCCATCTTGACATAACATTTTTGGGTAAAATTTTGTAATGAAAAACACTGAAGTATTTATTTGTATTGAATTTTGAATGAATAACACAGCTATGTCAATCTCACGGCTTGAAGCAGAGTTTAACTTGTACTTAATGTCCAAATAACATTTGTACAGTTATGTCACAACGTAGTCAAAAGGACTGGATAAAAAAACAGCAGCCATAAGCTTCAGAAACGTCGCACAAGTTCACTGCCAAAAGCATGTACCTAATGACTTAACGCCTTGCCATTTTTTAACACGACTATTCAACAAGGTCAGAAAAGACAAAAATAGGTCACTCTCCTTTGAATCCGACTGTACCCACCTGACCCTGCTAAAACACAGCCACACATTATATTTTAAGATTGTTGCACCTCACTGCACCTTGTGAGTGCTACGGAGGTGCACTGTTTGCAGCAACCAGCCCCAATTTTCTATATATTTTCACCTTCTCGTGTCTTGAACCACTGTGAACTGCTGACTGTGCTCTTCCTCAGGTTGAGTTCTACAGCATTCGGTACCGACAGTCTCTTTGGACCTCCGCTCGAGGCAGCCTTCAAATCCAAAAGTTTTGGTGGTCGGGAACAACTCCACGAACAACGTTCTTTTGGCGCCTCTGAATGTAACTATTACAAATTATTTAGGGCCCTATTCTCCAATGTGCTTAAGTAGAAAAAGATTGGCGATTGCATGGATTTTGGCTGCACAGCATTCTCCCTCTCAACTTAAGTCTATCACTATGCGCCTTCATTCACAATGTGGACTCTGGGTGGAGCATCAGTGAAATGTGGGGGTTCCCTTTTAAGTCTGACCCTGCACAAATTCTCCCATCGACCTCCGTACTTTCACTCCTACGCGCTCCTGAGGCTGCAATTTGTCAAGTGCCGTCAGAAGGTAGAACACCATTTTGCACTGGAAGTTTGGATGCAATGTACGCCACACATAATAAAACGATAAAATAAAACTTCCAGAAAGCTTTCAAATATATTCTGGGCGCTTCAATTGGAGACACCTCGAGACATCCATTGAAATGTGTAAAAAAGGACCATAATGCCAGCCTCAAATAACTAATAAAAAACAAAATGCACATCGTTTACCTGGCTTTGTTCTCTGTGTACGTGGAAGAGAAGAAGGGCGTGACCACGGCATAACACACGCACTCACACATAGACAGCTGTCAATACAAGCCACTCTGAAATGTCGCGGCTTAACAAACGGTTGTATTACACAGTCAATTTAAATGTATTTATACAGCTATATCACAAGTGTCTCAAAGGGCTTCACAAATTTACAGTGAAATCACCTGATTTAAACTCACAAGGAAGGAAAAACTCAATAAACCCCAGCTCAGGAAAAAGAATAAACCTTGAAAGGGGACCGCAGATGTAAAGACCCCCCCCTCAAGGGTAATCGACTGCAATTGAACTTCTAACGTCACACATAACATTAAGCTGGCTACTAGGGGTGTCAAAAAAAATGGAGCTTTGATTGAATAGCGGTTTTTATTTGTAACTATTTTTAATCATATTGTTGATTTAGATGCCCAAATTGGATGTACAAATGTACTTTAGAAAAGGGAAGTCATACATTTCTATTCTTACCTTATTTGTATTTGACTTTGTATGTGTTTGACTTTATAAACAGTTTAGGTAGAATTAAAACAAAAAAACACACACAAAAATAAATTCTCTTTTAAGTAATATAAACATTTATCAGTGTGGTTTCATAGAACTGCCACCCAGTGTTATTAAAGTGATGGATTTTGAGTCAAAAATAGTTTTGAATTAACAATCGATTCTTTATCGAATCTTTACCCCCAAGAATCGGATCAAATCGATTCACAGCCCTATTTGCTACATAAATAACAGGCGAAACAAGTTTCATCTACTATGCACATCCAACCAGGAAGAAGACGCTGTTGTAGTGTGCATACACATACTACATCACCATGAAAAAACACATACAGCTTGTAGCTGTATGTAACCAAATACTTATTTTCCACCATAATTTACACTTTCAAATTGAAAGTGTTGTCATTTTCATGGATTACAATTACATTCAGAAGTGTTTGTAAAATTCCATGTTTCATGATTTTTACACACCCAAAAAAGGACATCACGGCAAATCCGCCTCATTAGTAATGAGACCTCCTTCATTTATGACTCATGCTCTTGCCTTACTTACGTGTGGTGGGCATGTATGGAGACTGGATGGGAGAATACAATAGAGAGACATGCGCGTAAAGAAACACTTAAGCGTAAACGAGAGAATAGAGCCTTAGTGAATTAATTTGAATACTCTTGTCTATTTCACAGCTGACCTTTTTTTTTTTTTTTGCATTAGATGCCGCTTTTTCATCAGACTCTTCCTCACCCGACAACATCGAGGACTCTGGTCTTGACTCGCCTTCCCTTCAGCCAC
This sequence comes from Nerophis ophidion, assembly GCF_033978795.1. Classification (NCBI taxonomy): domain Eukaryota; kingdom Metazoa; phylum Chordata; class Actinopteri; order Syngnathiformes; family Syngnathidae; genus Nerophis; species Nerophis ophidion. The sequence goes on along the minus strand of NC_084632.1, from coordinate 23,631,766 downwards.
TTGGCCCCTCTCCTGAGCCAGTTGGCTGGGCAGCATGGCCTCCTGTCTCTCAGAGTAAAGAACAGACCCAGGCACGAGAGCGACCTGCAGATCCTTTCCTCTCAGTCTTCCGGGAACCCTCCCCTGCTCAAAGTCCTCATCTACAGGACGACCCTGTGAGCGCCTGGTCCGTTGGCCCATCACGGCTCTCTCGTCTTCCCTCAGATATGGACTCTTCCACCATGTGCTTCCCAGCTTTCCCGCAGTCCTTCCCCTCATCGGAGATGGACACAGCGATGTGGAACTGCAGACACATCCCTGAGGATCCTTTCTTTGCTGCTTTTGACAGGAATGTCACACAGGAGCCCTTTAAAGTGGCGGACGCTTGGCCACGTCCACCTCCACGCCCAGCCCAGGAGAGAAGAAGTTCTGAGGTGCGAGGAGATCCGTTCTCCATTTCTGTTACAGACAAAACGCTTCCGCTGCCTTCTTCTTCCTTCACCTCCTCGAATCGTAAAAACAGAGACAGGAAACGAGACCGAAGTTTACCGCCATCTTTTTCTTCTGATGACCCATTTGCGATCACCATGATTGGCAGCCCCACTCACCAGTCATCAATGTCTTCCACAGCTGGAATAGTCCCACCTCATAGCAATGGTAACAGCACCAACAGCAATAGGCCCGGGTTTAATCCCACTCCAGGTCCTTTATCCCAATCCCTGCCGAAGAAGGAGCTGGTACACTGGAACTCCGTTCACAACCCGTTTAGCGAGGGTGGCTCTGGAAAGTTGAGCAGCACTAAATCAACTGAAGGAGAAGCAGGGAAGGGCGATGCAGCAGGAGAGAGGAGAAAATCTCGTTCTTCAGAGAGCGAGCCCCGTCGAAATGCTCCTCCCCTCACAAGACATTCTGGTCCGCAGGAAGACCTTTGTTTCTCCACAGACAAAGACCAAGATTGTCTCGACCTTAACACTTCGCTGCCTTGCAGTATCGTCGCTCACAAAGGTATGAATTCCTTTCAGGGAAATGTACATTTGATGGGTCTATACAATAGATTACTTACAACTATCATCATACAAATAACAAGCATTTCTCTGTGACTTTATCGTAATTGTTTGCCTGAAAAAGGAACGACAACAACAGAAACATGTCTTCCTCAGGGTCCAAACACACCTTCAGAAAGGATACCGATAACATAATCACAGCTGCTCTTTCCAGAGCAACAAAGACCAAACGGAGCTCAGGACGTCTTAGCGGCACTGACCGAGTGAGTATACAGTTACTAGAAAAATACAGTATTTGTGCAAGGCTATGAATGTTCTCATTCTTCTAGGTCACGTGTCGGCAACCCGCGGCTCCGGAGCCGCATGCGGCTCTTTACCCACTCTGATGTGGCTCAGCTGCACAATCGCCGACCCCCCCGATTATTTCGGGAGGTTTTCGGATTTTAGTGCCTCTCCCGTAAATCACCCGGTGCTAACATTCTCCGATTTTCACCCGGACTACAATATTGAGGGCGTGCCGTGATGGATATACTTTAAACGTCCTATACAACATGTCATCGCGCCCGCTTTGACACCATGCTATCTGCGTGCCGGCCGGACGCATGCATTTTGCTGCTTTTGTCAACACACGTACGAGATTGCAAGGCATACTTGGTCAACAGCCATACAGGTTGCACTGAAGGTTGTGATATAAAGAACTTTAACACTCTTACTAATATGCGCCACACTGTGAACCCACACCAAACAAGAATGACAAACACATTTCGGGAGAACATCCTCACAGTAACACAACATAAACAGAACAGAACAAATACCCAGAATCCCATGCAGCCCTAACTATTCCTGGATTCATTATACACCCCCGTGCCCCCCAACCCCGCCCACATCAACCGACGCACGGAGGGGGGGCGGGGTGTATAATGTATCCAGGAAGAGTTAGGGCTGCATGGGATTCTGGGTATTTGTTCTGTTCTGTTTATGTTGTGTTACTGTGAGGATGTTCTCCCGTAATCTGTTTGTCATTCTTGTTTGGTGTGGGTTCAGTGTGGCGCATATTAGTAAGAGTGTAACAGTTGTTTATATCACAACCTTCAGTGTGACCTGTATGGCTGTTGACCAAGTATGCCTTGCAGTCGGGGACGTGTGTCTGCGGAAGCCACATACAACGTGTTACTGTGCTGGCAAGCCGTTTGTACATGTTGTAGAAGGCGTCAAAGACAGTGCCTTCACAACACGGCCTTATTATTGTTATCTGGGTGAACATCAGCAGATATTCGCGAGAGTAGTTGCTATGGGAATCCGGGAACCTCCCGGAAAATTTGGGAGGGCTGGCAAGTGTAATGCTGTCGAGCGGCATTCATATAAAACTTGTGGGCCGCACTAACAATAAATCTTCTTATCAAGGTGCAGGCTGCTTGTCTGAGATCCCTGGTTTACACATAGCACAAAGCAAAAAAACAAAACTCTTATGCAGTGTTATTTCTTTTTAAATTTCATAAGAGTTTTGTGGCTCCCATTGTTTTCTTGATGTTGTGAAACGGGTCAAAATGGCTCTTTGAGTGGTAAAGGTTGCCGACCCCTTATCTAGGTCATTGTCATCTCAGGGTTTCAATCGATCGTAACTGGACTGTTTGGTTTGTCTTAGAAGACGTTTTGCCTCTCACCCGAGTAGGTTTCATCAGTTGGTGCTCATAGACTTAATTTGGTCACATTTAGACTGTCACACCTATGGATCATGTTTTGTTTTGTCATGTTATGTTTTTGATTTTGGACAATCAGTCACGTTTTGCACTTCCTGGTTTTGTTTGTTTCCATGCCAACCTCATTAGTTTTCACCTGTCACGTCCCTGTTCTCAGCCTCACCTGTTCCTGATTATCACAGCCAGTATTTAAGTAGTTTTCTTTCTGTTCATCATTCTGGGATCTTCTCACATATGCGCACGCACCCCACCCATGCTGCACCTCCTTCATGTCCTTGTCCATAATTCCATGCCGTGTAAGTTTTTGTATTTATGCCATTGTGCTAGTTTTGTTTATAGTTTATTATTATTCATCGCCAATTGTTTTTGTGCAAAGTCCTTTAGTTTATGTCCATCATTTCATGCCATCGAGCAGGTGTTTTTGTTTCACGTTTGTAGTGTTAAGCCAAGTTTCTTCCTCCATTGAGAGCGCTTTTTGTTGTTTATTTGTCTATTAGATAAACTATGTACTTATATTCATGCCTGACTCGTCCCACATCATCCTTGCATCGAGGAAGCACAAACATCCACAGCCCAAGCCTGACATAGACTAGATCAGTATCCGTGCATTTGGTCCTTTCTTACTGCGTGTAATGTAATGAATGCATACATTCACCAGCCACAACTTAAAAAGGTACTGCACTTTTTGGGAATTTAGTCTTATTGTTCACAATTCTAATGAGAGACAAGAACATACAAGTTAGATTTTTTTGCATTCTAATCTGCAAAAATCATCTCATTCTTGGTGACTAGTAATGCAGGTCAGGCAGGTGTGTGGTCAGGCAGAACAAAATCTGACTCAGGGAACTGGATGCCCCTGCAATGCATAGTCCCCTGATATGTCTGCCAACACGGTGACTCTCATGGCTAATTGGACTTGGGTCCCAAGGTCAGGTCTGATCATCCTGTAGCTGGCTGCCTCTGGAGAGGGTGTATAGTGTTAAAGGCCAAAACACCCAGTGACCCAGAGGAACACTACTGACGATGCGCACCCGTAAATTATTTTTATCCTTTAGGTCTTCCATTCACGTTCATTGTTCACCTACAAGGCCACCAAGTGTATGTGCTCCCACAGGATGCAAACACATCATTCTGTTTTTAATTTGTTTTAGGAGTCTTTTTAAGTGTTTTTAGGAGTATTTTTACGTGTTTTTTGAGTTTTTTACGTGTTTTAGGAGTCTTCATGTGTTTTAGGAGTCTTATGTGTTTTAGGAGTAATTTACGTTTTAGGTGTCACTGTTTATCTCTTCGGAGTCATTTTATGTGTTTTGCAGTCGTTTTTAATGTTTTAGAAGTTGGTTGTGTTTTTAAATGTTTTACTAGTCATTTTAATGTGTCAAGTCATTTTATGCATTTGTGTTTCGCACAAGAGGTAGAACATCTCACTCTGTGTTTTCTGGAATCAGCAATGGGAGCAATGCATTCTGCCGCTAAACTTTAAAATGCATCCAAAAATCATCAACAATACTTAATTTACGTTCTGTAGCCTGTATAATAACCAAGTTATAGGGACATTGTTACTGTAAGAGCAAACACTGCGGAACTCTTTTTCGAGCGTAGTAATACATCGTCTTGGGACAGCATGCTAAGGCCTTACATCATAGTCATATGTAAGTGTCTCTATTTGAACAATATCAAGATTATTTAATTTCTAGCAGAATTAGGAAATATTATAAATATGAAAAAGTGTCGACATGGTATGTTAAAAAAAAATATTTTAAGGAAGTAAGTTCTTACAAGTATAGTCTATAGTCATATAGTCTTTTCAAACAATAATTGTTGAGTGTGTGTACACTCAACAAAAATATCGTTGTTATTGTAGTATTAGATGGATGACATTTCATTGTGATGCTGTACCTATGTTGTATCGGTACTAGTAGTACCATTTATACAATACTAAAGTGCTGTCTTGTTCCCCCATCACAGTCCCGGTCGCTGTGCTCGTCGCCTCTGCCTGAGCCCAGCCCCTGCCTCACCTCTTCCTCCTCATCCTCTTCTAGCCCAAGCGAGTGGGGGCCCCAAGCCAGAAACAATGAATGGGGGGCGCAGAACCGCGCCCCCAGCCCTGCCAGGATGGGGCAAGCCTCCCCGCTCCCCTACCCTTCCCAGGACCACCCACCAAGGCAGTGTAAGAAAGAATTAAAGCTCAGCTCAGCTGCTGATTTCATTTAGCTTCTAAACGGATTTACCAAGATGGCAGCGCCAAAACTTTCTTAGGCTTGATCTTATTACACTATTAAGGAAATACATTAGCCCAGAACTACTCACTTGTGTGTCCTTGCAAGCACAAGAATAGTCACACAAACACTTCAGTGATTATCAAACCTTGGTACGCGGGCTCCATCTAGTGGTAAGCCAATGATTCACTTAATTAGAACAATGTTTGAATTATTGATTATATTCTAACACAGTGTTACGGATCAAATAGTGTGTAATGTTACTGTGGTCAAAAAGATGTATTATACTAGTTAAATAAGTCTTGTTTTTGATGAATACTTAGGCCTGCTACGCTACTGTATTTTAGTGTTGGTCATTATGGTGTTTTCTGAGGTGGTGCTTGGTGCCAAACGTTTATCACCAATATTATTCTTTGAATTTCCTTTAAACATACTTCATGTTTGAATCTGTTTCTTTGCAAAGTGCACCTCTCACGAGGACCCAGTCCCATTTCCCTCAGCACCCAGGAGTCGTGGCCTGTGGCAGCAGCCATCACCGAGTACATCAATGCTTATTTCAAGGGTGGACAAAACAATCGGTCAGCATGGTGCTATTGTCTGTGAAAATGGCGCACATCTTACATTCTCCCTGCTGCCAAAAAAAAACATGTTGTCTGTCTTTTTCTTTTTTTCAGCTGTCTTGTGAAAATCACAGGCGACCTGACAATGTCATTCCCAGCAGGCATCACTCGCATTTTCACAGGCAACGCCAACGTTCCTGTGCTCAGTTTTCGATTGGTCAACATCTCCAGGATAGATCACTTCCTGCCTAACCAGAAGCTGCTTTTCAGGTCAGTAAGTTCAGTGTTTCCCATAAATAAAATGCATTTATATAAATTTATAATATATTGGGTGCTACCTGCTTATAAACACATTATAATGGTTTAACACACCTCATATGAACCTATTCTGCCAGAGAATAAGAAGACATAGCAGGAGGGGTCCGTGTTTTCAACTTAACTACCGTATTTCCTTGAATAGCCGCCGGGCATGTAATATGCGCCTGCCTTGAATTACTGCCGAGTCAAACTCGCTCCCTCAAATTTATTAGCGCATGCTTACTTTAACCGACGGGTCAAATTGGTGACGTCACGAGTGACGCTTCCCCTTTCGTCATTTTCCCAAAAAATTTTTGCTTTTACTATCCACAGCCATACAGATCACGCTGATGGTTGTGATATAAAACAACTTTAACACTCTTACTAATATGTGCCACAGTCTGTGAACCCACACCAAAAACATTTCAGGAGAACATCGGCTCTGTAACACATTATAAACGCAACATAAGAATTACCCACAATGCCATGCATCCATGACTCTTGGCTATATTATACACCCCGCTAGCACCAACCCCCGTGCGTCGGTTGAGGTGGGCGGGGTTGGGGGCGCGTGTATAATATAGCCAAGAGTCATGGTTGGATGGCATTGTGGGTAATTCTTATGTTGCGTTTATAATGTGTTACAGAGCCAATGTTCTCCAGAAATGTGTTTGGTGTGGGTTCACAGAGTGTGGCACATATTAGTAAGAGTGTTAAAGTTGTTTATATCACAACTTTCAGTTTGAACGGTATGGCTGTTGACCAAGTATGCATTGCAATCTCGTATGAGAAGCAGCAAAATGCATGCGTCCGGGCGGCACGCAGATAGCGTTGTGTAAAGGCGGTCGCGATGACATGTTGTAGAGCAGTGGTCCCCAACCACCGGGGCGCGGCGGCAGAATTATTTTTTATTTTTAAAAAAAACATTTTTTATCACACTCAATTTTTTACTGCATGCCATTGGTAAGCGCAGGGGTGAGAGGAGGTTTTAAAATTATTAGCGCCTGCTTACTTTTACCGCAGGCCTTGAATAAGCGCAGGAGTGAGAAGAGGTTTTAAATTAATTAGCGCCCCGGCGGCTATTCCAGGAGATACGGTATATGTGGCTATATTTAGCAAGTATTCAGACTTAAGATTGTATTTTTCAAAGAAGCAACTTTGGGTGGGTGGATGGATGCCACAATATGGCATCCATATGGATGAGTGGACGGGTGTTGAATTTCTTCTGTACTAGCAATTACTGAATCACATTAATTCAAACAGTACCATATGTCGAAGCATTTTTTTGCACAATGTCACATCCGAATGCAAAATCTGCACTGACTTAAAAATTTAGCCAGGCAAACCGGCGTATGTGTAGCGGACTGCCTCTCTGTAATGTTGCAAATTTCCATGCTAGCAAAGTAAGCATGCATGATAGAAAACACTCAAAAATTAAGGCTCCACTTTTCAAAATGTGCTAACTCAATGCCAAGTTACATTGGATACACCATATACATGTTATTCATTAGCAGTAGCTATTTTACTTGGCGATTTCAACGCCTCCAAATTTGGTAACAACTACAAGCAAGATTGGGCAGCACGGTGGATAGTGCAGCTGCCTCACAATGCGAAGGTCGTGGGTTCGATCCTGCGCTCAGGATCTTTCTGTGTGGAGTTTGCATGTCCTCCCCATGACTGCTTAGGGTTCCCTCCGGGTACTCTGACTTTCACCCATTTCCTAAGACATGCGCCTGGGGATAGGTTGATTGGCAACACTAAATTGGCCCTAGTGTGTGAATGTGAGTGTGAATGATGTCTTCTATCTGTGTTGGCCCTGCGATGAGGTGGTGACTTGTCCCAGGGTGTACCCCGCCTTCCACCCGAATGCAGCTTAGATAGGATCCAGCGACCCCGAAAGGGACAAGCGGAAGAAAATGAATTGATGGATACAATTTAAGATGCACAACACAGCTGCTCTGTAATATATATAATACTTACATTATGCACACTGGCCCATTTAACTTAACTGTAGAGACTACTTCCTGACCTCGGCAACACACTTGGGACTAACTGAAAAAAATGCACATGTGTAATCACATACAAAAATTCAGACAATTGGTACTCTTGAGTACAAATATATTGATTACCAAGTACCTCACATTGGTACCGTATCGATTAAAATGTGACAGGTACCCATCAAAAATACAAAAAAAAGGTGATTTATTTCTAAACACATTTGTTTTGCTATTGTTTTTTTTGCTCACTTTTTGTCTCCCCTGCAACGTCCATAAGATTGGCATGCACATGCATCATGGCCAATTATGCATTTTTGCATGCAATTGCAATCCTTTTTTTTTTTTTTTACTAACCCTGATGCCTTATGTCACATCATGCCGCTCAATGTAAACTGTTTGCATGCAGCGACCCGTCTCAATGCGACCCGGATGCCCGGGACTTCTGGTTCAACATGCAGGCCCTGCAGCTCTTCCTGCAGCGGGAAGCTGAACTCAACCCCCAGGCTTCCTACTACAATGTTGGACTACTCAAGTATCAGGTCAGCATCAAACACTCTTATCAGGTCAGCATCAAACACTCTTTGTGCCGCTTTAACGTAACGGCTGCTAACTAATGTAAACAATTAGCTTTAGCACTTATGCTGTTCAGGCTCCCTGGAATGCTGAATCCTGCCCACCTTTATAATGATCTGGATCTCATTTCTAAAATAATGTATTGTGTGTGCAGGTGTCCTCTCAGGACCCAGCCAGGGCCCCTCTTCTGTTGTCAGCCGAGTGCCAGCGAAGTGGCACGGTGACCAGGGTGTCTCTGGACTACCACTGCTGTCCTGTGACGGCGCCTTCTACTCAGCTCACTGCCGTCCAAGTGCTGCTGCAGCTGGACCACACAGTGGCTGACCTGCAGTGCCAACCGCCCGCTTCCTGGTGAGCATTTCCGACTCTAATTGAGATATGAGAAGAACCGTGTGTGTGTGTGTGTGTGTGTGTGTGTGTGTGTGTGTGTGTGTGTGTGTGTGTGTGTGTGTGTGTGTGTGTGTGTGTGTGTGTGTGTGTGTGTGTGTGTGTGTGTGTCATTGAGAGGGTTAGTGTCTCACACACACATACAGTGGGGCAAGAAAGTATTTAGTCAGCCACCGATTGTGCAAGTTCTTCCACTTAAAATGATGACAGAGGTCTGTAATTTTCATCATAAGTTCACTTCAACTGTGAGAGACAGAATGTGAAAAAAAAATCCAGGAATTAACATTGTAGGAATCTTAAAGAATTTATTTGTAAATTATGGTGGAAAATAAGTATTTGGTCAACTATTCAAAGTTCTCACTGATGGAAGGAGATTTTGGCTCAAAATCTCACGATACATGGCCCCATTCATTCTTTCCTTAACACGGATCAATCGTCCTGTCCCCTTACTATAAAAACAGCCCCAAAGCATGATGTTTACACCCCCATGCTTCACAGTAGGTATGGTGTTCTTGGGATGCAACTCAGCATTCTTCTTCCTCCAAACACGACGAGTTGAGTTTATACCAAAAATTTCTATTTAGCTTTCATCTGACCACATGACATTCTCCCAATCCTCTGCTGTATCATCCATGATGTGACATAAGGCATCAGGGTTAGTAAAAAAAAAAAAAAAAAAGGATTGCAATTGCATGCAAAAATGCATAATTGGCCATGGTATAAACTCAACTCGTCGTGTTTGGAGGAAGAAGAATACTGAGTTGCATCCCAAGAACACCACACCTACTGTGAAGCATGGGGGTGGAAACATCATGCTTTGGGGCTGTTTTTCTGCTAAGGGGACAGGACGATTGATCCATGTTAAGGAAAGAATGAATGGGGCCATGTATCGTGAGATTTTGAGCCAAAACCTCATTTCATCAGTGAGAGCTTTGAATGGTTGACCAAATACTTATTTTCCACCATAATTTACAAATAAATTCTTTAAAACTCCTAAAATGTGAATTCCTGGATTTTTTTTCACATTCTGTCTCACAGTTGAAGTGTACCTATGATGAAAATTACAGACCTCTGTCATCATTTTAAGTGGGAGAACTTGCACAATCAGTGGCTGACTAAATACTTTTTTGCCCCACTGTAGGTCACTGAGGTATGTAATGGCAACAGAAACACACCGTAGATCTGCTGCTCAACACAAATGAAATAATTTGGATGCAGAGACAATACACACCTACTAAAATATTTGACTTGTCCAGGGTGTACAGCGCCTTCCGCCCGAATGCAGCTGAGATAGGCTCAAGCACCCCCCGCCACCCCAAAAAAGGGACAAGCGGTAGAAAATGGATGGATGGACACATCTTTGATTGTAAAATACTTTAATATTGTTAATATATTGTAGAGCAGTGATTCTCAAACTGAGACATGTAGTGGTACGCCAAAGAAGTCTGTTAATTTGTACTGGCAGGACTATTCAACTACTTAATGAAGAGGGCAGCAGTTTCAAAAGCTCAAGTTCTCAGGGGCATCAAACTTTGGATGTTACTTTAGAAAGTGCCTCAACAGGTTATATTCCTTTGAGACTGTTTACTTATTTAAAAAGTAACCACATCCACTTTCTCACTGCACTTTCAATAAATGCCTTATTCTGCCCTCTCTAAAAATAAAAACACTTGTTTATGTTAACTATTCCTTTTATTTGCAGGTCAAATGTAGTGACTTCAAATGGCGCCATTATTAAACACCAACAATGTATCAGTGCAGGGTCAATACATCCATTGAGTGTGCCACACACATTCACCCATTGCTTGTATGCAGAATAACGCGTGGACTCGGACAATAAATCAATGTAATAATTCAATAACTGGAGCCGCAGGGCATCCATTGCAGCCGGGCACACATCTGCGGCCCCCTCCCAAGGTTGCTTCTTTTTCCCATTCTGGGCTTTTGAAATGTTTTCCTTGTGTGTGGTGGGAGTTCAGATCAGGGGCTGTCGTTGTGGTTTTGATGCCCTTTGGGACACTTGTGATTAAGCGCTATACAAATTAACTTTGATTGATTCATCGAAGCGCCATCACTCTTTTCGCTGCTTGTCATTAAATCCATCGTTCCCCCTAACTGTTAATAATAATAATTTCCACTTTGCACATAAATAAATAGTATATAAAATTATTGCTGTTAAACAATATAAAAAAATAAAAAAAAATGATAATCACACTTGAATTTTGATTAACCAGGATTGATAGCTGCAAAGGTTTGGGATATTTAAATTACATTTTAACAAAAATGCTGCTATTGTGACGCAAATGCAGTTTTATTATCAGAATGTTGTACTTTACAGTATTTTTCAGACCATAAAGCGCACTGGATTATAGGCGCATTGTTGATGAGCGGCTCTCATCGGGTCCATTTTCATACAAAAAAGGTGCATTAAAGAGACCATATTTTGATTTTATTTCTACATTTAAAAAATGTCTTTATGGTCTAAATCAGTGGTTGTCAATCATTTTTCAGTGATGTACCCCCTGTGAACAGTTTTTGAATTCAAGTACCCCCTAATCAGAGCAAAGCATTTTTGGTTGAAAAAAAGAGATAAAGAAGTAAAATACAGCACTAGGTCATCAGTTTCTGATTTATTAAATTGTATAACAGTGCAAAATATTGTTCATTTGTAGTGGTCTTTCTTGAACTTTTTGGAAAAAAAGATATGAAAATAACTAAAAACTTGTTGAAAAATAAACAAGTGATTCAATTATGAATCAAGATTTCTACACATAGAATCCACTTAAAGTGCCCTCTTTGGGGATTGTAATAGAGATCCATCTGGATTCATGAACTTAATTCTAAACATTTCTTCTTAAAAAAATAAATCTTTATCATCAATATTTATGGTGTCCACAAAAAATCTAGCTGTCAACACTGAATATTGCGTTGTTGCATTTCTTTTCACAGTTTATGAACTTACATTCATATTTTGTTGAAGTATTATTCAATAAATATATTTATAAAGGATTCTTTAATTGTTGCTATTTTAGAATATTTTTTTTAAAATCTCACGTACCCCTTGGCATACCTGCAAGTAGCCCCTGGGGTACGCGTACCCCCATTTGAGAACCACTGGTCTACATAACGTGTAATGGTAGTTCTTAAGTCAAAATATTGCAGATTGTTTTACAGACAGTTTTCAAGACGCTTTCTGACTGTCTCTTTTGGATGCACCATTTTGTGGGTGGGCTTATTTACGTGTTTCCACTTGAACAGCGTCTTTTTCCTGTCATCTATATTGTACTGGTATTTTAAGTTACTGTAACTGCACAGTGGATTTTTGAGAAAATGGAAGGATTTTAAGTGCGCCTTATACTCCGAAAAATACGGTACTGTCATTTCATGTCAATTCTTTGCTCAGAAATTAGTATAGTTGTTTCTAAAGTCTGTCGGGTTTATTTTGAAGCCAAATTTGCCACTGAGCACACCTGTCAGAGTCTCCTCGCTAATGGATAAAGAGCTGTTATTAGCAGCCACAGATGATGTCTTGGCGAGCGCAGCTCATATAGTCAGCGACTGTTTTTGTGCATCTGCAGGAACGCAGAGGAAAGACGCCTGCTGTGGAAACTTTCTAACCTTTCCCCCACCAACCACAGCAAAGGTCAGTGCTGCATTTCTGCTCTTACGTCTAACAACGAAGGTGACTAAGAGGAAGGGAATTAAACAACTTTGAGCCACCCAGGATATTTCAATCATATTGTTAGTTTCTTTTCCCCTTCATTCATTGTGATATCTTCTTCGTCGTCCACATATACGTCCGCCATTTTTCTTCATCACTTTGGTGACTACATGGGATTTAACACAGCCACAAAGTT
>NC_084632.1:23581696-23609196 GCF_033978795.1 Nerophis ophidion | reverse complement strand
ACATGTACATAAAATATCACATATATAATATATATATATATATAATACATATATAATAAAATATAAAATAAGTTAAGTATACATCTCATATGATAATACATCAAACTATTCTAGCTATATATTACATTACATGTTAACTCATTTTTAATACTGTCAACTATTTGCATTTAATTATTTTGTAACTATTTTATTACAACTGCAAACTTTATAAGACTGTTCAGTATCATAATTAAAATAAATATTATAAACATTACCCTTTTGCAATTAAATATGAATGTATTATAATAAATATAAATATCAATTAGATTAATAAAAAATAATTGTATAATACATTTACCTATTCTAATATAGTACTCTATTACATTACATTATATTGGATTTGAATAAAGCATCATATGTATGTATATATATATATATATATATATATATATATACTACATTAAATTATTTCAAAACATTTTAAGTATTAATTACGAGCCACAAATTAATATGTTCTACGTATTATAACTGCTGTAAAATAAAATCGTATACATTATATTACTGAAACGATATAGTGTGGCGGGATTTTAAATATTGAATATAAAGAGTCACATAAAATGGGATTTTTTTTTACAATAGTTTTTCTAAAAATATTTTGACAGTAATTTACTCATTTTAAACACATTTAGAATACAAGTCCAAACCATTATTATTGTAGTATTTAATATATAACAAATATATATAAAACGCAAAGTTATAATACATATATTTTCACTTATATATTATATATATATTCATCAATCATTTACTTTTTTTGCCGTCTGACAGGGAAGTACATGGCAGGCTGCACTTTATGAGCATGACAACAATGTCGGCTTCCATCCGTCTTGCTAAGAATTTGACACGATGAAGATGATGTCGAGGAGACGAGTAACATTCCTTTAAGGGAAGCAAACAAGCACTTAGTTCTGACAGTCTCAACTGCTGTTTTAGGACCGAGCATATTCTTTTTCCTCTTTATTGTGTTGTCTCGTCTTCGCCTGGAGGAAAAGTTCTGTTTTTTCTTCTCGTGCCTTTTCTTTACTGGATGGACTATGAACGTCAGCGCTGACTGGTAGATTTACAGTACAGGGAAGCATGTGAGTAATAAGCTAATGTGAGGCACTGGCATGTCTTAATGACTTAAACAGGGTTGTTTATTAGATCTTTTAAACCTAAAAAAGAAACAGTTTGTATATCTGCTACAAAAAGAGGATTTGTGATGTTATTTAATAAAAACAAATGCACAAGACTTTGGTTTTTGCCAGTTTATTACACATTGTGACCAAGTACAAAATACAGCTGAATAACAAGCGTCGTCTGTTCTTGGGCTGGATAAAGTGGAGGTTAAAAATGCACAAAAATAGGGCTTCGGTATGCTCGTAAGACCCAAATCTAGTTCCATAAAAAAATGCCAAAAATCTATAACAGTTATACAAAACATTGAAAAAGAACGTGACGTTTTCCAAAGCACTTGAAGGCAACACATCTCAAAAAGCATTAAATAAGTCAGCACAAGAGGTGAAAGGGGGTTGAGGGTTCAAACAGAAAATGAATCATTCAATTATTGGATTGGGACAATTTGATCTTTATATATCCAATGGTTGGAAACAAATTAATCACACACAGAACTTTAGAATCAGTTACAAATCAAAACTTTTTTTTCTGACACAGAGAAATGAGGCAAAGGCCACAAAACATACACACGTCATAAAGATATATGTAATATATAATTTATTAAGCTCATACTTCCTGTTAGCGTTCTACTTAATCCAACGGGGCCTCAGCAGGGGGTGACATGAAGATGATTAAGATAAGGATGCTACTGTAGGTCTGCGGTGGAAATATTTACAAAGAAAGAATACACTTATGCCTTATGTTGTCTGAGCCACACAGCATAGAAATCTAGTGAGGTAAAGACATCTACGGGTTACCACGGTAACGCACATTAGAATGAGGGGTAAGCTCCTTTGGGTCCGTAGGGTTGCATGTTCCAGCTTGTCATGTTTTTCTGTGTTGGCTGCAAGTTGCAGCAGAGGCAACAAGGGAGTACACACACGCGCACACACACGCGCACACACACACACACACACACACACACACACAGTTTAAAGGTGCTCTGAGACATTACATTCATCGTGCAGTCGAGGCACAGCTGAGGGACAGGTGTAGACATCTGGCAGGATGGTTGGATAGTTAGCGATCTAAGGCACTCAAATGACACCATGGCACAGCTAACTGAACAATAAAGCACCACAAAGCACGTCTGAATTGGAAAAACAAGAAACGCACAAACTCGTTCACAGTTGCACTTGAAGAAAGAAAGAAAAAGGAGTAAAAGAGACGTGTGCAGCACTATTACCGTGACATCATGGCTACTATTTATAGAGGAGAGAAGTGTACACATTGCACACACTGATGGCAGAAGGATGCAGTGTGGGCCGACCAGCGCTTCAGGGGTAGTTTGGTGGGGCTCACGTCTCACATCTCCTGCAGAGGGTGGCTCATTTCGATGCGTTCCCTCTTGACCGCCGGCTCGCTTCGGGACACGTCTGCCTCGCTGCCCAGGTCGCTCATCTCGTCAGAAAAGGACACGTCTGAAGGAGCAGGAAATGAGAGCCAAATGTAAATAACATTCACAATGTAAATGATAACATTCACAATGTAAATGATAACATTCACAATGTAAATGATAACATTCACAATATGAATAAAAACATTCACACTACAATTAACACACAATATGAATAACATTCACACTAAAATAATTGAAAATATTGATAACATCCACAGTATAAATGACATTTACACTTCTATAACATTTACAATTAGACTACTAACATTCACACTGAATTACATTTGAACTGTAAGAGTCACACTAAATAACATTGACATTAAATAACAACACTATAGATAACATTTACACTATAAATAACATCATAAATAACATTAACACTATAGATCACATTTACACTATAAATAACATCATAAATAACATTGACACTATATATAATAACATTGACAGTAGCAGAGAGTAATTTCACCACACCTAGTGTGCGTCATATCAGTGGAACTTGTAACTTTAATATATAATAACATTGACAGTATAAATAACATTGAAACTATATGTAATAAAGTTGACACTTTGATAACATTGAAACTATATATAATAACATTGACACTATATAACGTTGACATTATATATATATATATATATATATATATATATATATATATACTAAATAATTGACTATATATAATAACATTGACAATATAAATAACTGACACTATATATAACATTTTAAGTAAATAACGGACACTATATATAACATTTTAAGTAAATAACGGACACTATATATAATATTGACAATATAAATAATAACTGACACTATATATATTAATAGAATTTGTAGGCGCAGTAAGGGGATCTGGTTTGGTGGCTGCAGGATTAGGTCTCTGCTTTTTGCAGATGATGTGGTCCTGATGGCTTCATCTGGCCAAGATCTTAAACTCTCACTGGATTAGTTCGCAGCCGAGTGTGAAGCGACTGGGATGAAAATCAGCACCTCCAAGTCAGAGTCCATGGTTCTCGCCCGGAAAAGGGTGGAGTGTCATCTTCATGTTGGGGAGGAGACCCTGCCCCAAGTAGAGGAGTTCAAGTACCTTGGAGTCTTGTTCAGGAGTGAGGGAAGAGTGGATCGTGAGATCGACAGGCTCGGTGCGGCATCTTCAGTAATGCGGACGCTGTATCGATCCGTTGTGGTGAAGCTCTCAATTTACCGGTTGATCTACGTTCCCATCCTCACCTATGGTCATGAACTTTGGGTTATGACCGAAAGGATAAGATCACGGGTACAAGCGGCCGAAGTGAGTTTTCTTCGCCGGGTGGCGGGGCTCTCCCTTAGAGATAGGGTGAGAAGCTCTGCCATCCGGGAGGAGCTCAAAGTAAAGCCACTGCTCCTTCACATCGAGAGGAGCCAGATGAGGTGGTTCAGGCATCTGGTCAGGATGCCATCCGAAAGCCTCCATAGGGAGGTGTTTAGGGCACGTCCGACCGGTAGGAGGCCACGGGGAAGACCCAGGACACGATAGCTAGACTATGGCTCCCGGCTGGCCTGGGAACGCCTCGGGATCCCCCGGGAAGAGCTGGACTAAATGGCTGGGGAGAGGAAAGTCTGGGCTTCCCTGCTTAGGCTGCTGCCCCCGTGACCCGACCTCGGATAAGCGGAAGAAGATGGATGGAGTGATGGATATATTAACTTTGACACTAATATAAGTCCCATTATATATAATAACATTAACAATATAATATTCACACTATAAATAACATCCACACTATATATGATAATATGGACAATATATATGTGAGATTAGCACAATAAAAGTTTGCATTGACATTATAAATAACATTAAGACTATGGACATACCTTTCTCCATGAGTGCTGGCATCATGGAGCTCAGGTCACTGAACTGTGACATGAAAGCACAAAGAAAAAAAAAAAGACTTGAGTGTTTAGGACCAATGAGAGAAGGCGTTACTGCGATGTGTTGGGCTTGCGTCACCTCCCCCATGACAGCGATGGGCGTCTCCCCGGTGGCCTGAGCCACGCGGTGCTCCACCAGATAGAACATGTACTCATCGTACAGCAGGCGAATCAGGTGGAAGGAACCGAAACTAGCGGCGCTGCGCAGAGTCAGGTCTCTGATCACCATGGAGCTGCAGAGCACAGAAGACACGTAAGCTGGAGCCGAGTCCAGCTGACTTCACCAGCCAATCACAGAGCACACGTAGACACACATTCACGCCACAGTTTACCATCCATTCACGGGTTTGTGGCAGACCACCACACATACACCTGGTGCCAGCTGTCATTAGCACATTATGATGGGACTGCCCTCTGATATGTTCTGTTGTAACACACTTCTGTTATTTACATTTATTCTTCAGTTATTTGGATACTTTACATTAGTTTTGGGCGCCACAACAAATGTGTGTATTGATCCCATACCAAGTAGTTACATGGTCAGAATTGGTCACGCCAATGCTGATACTCATGTTTGAAGTTGTTGTAATCGGACAAAAACTCATAATGGCAGTGTAACAATATCAATTACATATTTAAATGATTCTGTTAGTCACTTTTATTACATACAATGGTTTCAGCAAAATAAAGTCAATAGTGCAAAATAAGCATAAACAAAATCTACCATTGGCTCTGATATAAATCCGTCAGGATTTGCACTTAAAGGCCTACTGAAACCCACTACAACCCACCACGCAGTCTGATAGTTTATATATCAATGATGAAATATTAACATTGCAACACATGCTAATACGGCCGGTGTAGTTTACTAAATTGCAATTTTAAATTTCCCGCTGAGTTTCTTGTTGAAAACGATGACGCATGACGTCACGGACAGTCAGGAAATAGCGCAGCACTATTTGCGGCTAAAAGTCGTCTCTTTTCATTGCGCAATTAAACAGTATTGTGGACATCTGTGTTGCTGAATCTTTTGCAATTTGTTCAATTAATAATGGAGAAGTCAAAGTAGACAGATGAAGTTGGGAAGCTTTACCCTTTAGCCACACAAACACACGGTGATTCCTTGTTTAAAATTCCCGGAGGTGAAGCTTTACTATGGATCAGAGCGGTCAAGCGAACATGGTTCCCGACCACTTGTCAACCGGCAGGTTTCGGTGAGAAAATTGTGTTAAAAAGTCGCCTCTTACCGGAGATCTGTGGAGTTTGCGCTGTCCTTGTATCTGCCGTGACTTCCCTCAGAAACTGGCCTCAAGACACCCGTGGACACACCCCTCCGACTATCAGGTACTATTTAATCTCACTAAAACACTAGCGACACAATAGAAAGATAATGGATTTCCCAGAATTATCCTAGTAAATGTGTCTAAAAACATCTGAATCCATCCCAATACGATCGCCTTTTTTATTTTTTAACTTAATTTTTTTCTAGTCCTTTGCTATCAATATCATCATCCAAAAATCTTTCATCCTCGCTCATATTAATAGGGGAAATTGTCGTTTTCTCAGTCCGAATAGCTGTTGCTGCTGGAGGCTCCCATTAAAAACAATGTGAGGACATGAGGAGCCCCCACACCGGTGACGTCATCGTCTGCGACTTCCGGTAAAGGCAATGCTTTTTTATCAGCACCAAAAGTTGCGAACTTCATAGTGGATGTTCTCTACTAAATCCTTTCAGCAAAAATATGACAATATTGCGAAATGATCAAGTATGACACATAGAATGGACCTGCTATACCTGTTTAAATAAGAACATCTCATTTCAGTAGGCCTTTAAAGTCTTCCTGTGTCCACGGACCTAACTCCTGAGTTTTGCAAATTATGAAATGAAACAAAAAGTTACTTTTGTGATAATAAAAAAAAAATACAGATCATATACCATAAACTGAATATTAGAGATGTCCGATAATGGCTTTTTTGCCGATATCCGATATTCCAATATCGTCCAACTCTTATTTACCGATTCCGATATCAACCGATACCGATATAGACAGTAGTGGAATTAACACATTATTATGCCTAATTTTGTTGTGATGCCCCGCTGAATGCATTAAACAATGTAACAAGCTTTTCCAAAATAAATCAACTCAAGTTATGGAAAAAAAATGCCAACATGGCACTGACATATTTATTATTGAAGTCACAAAGTGCATTTTTTTTTAAACATGCCTCAAAATAGCAGCTTGGACTTTGGGACATGCTCTCCCTGAGAGAGCATTAAGAGGTTGAGGTGGAGGGGTAGGTGGTAGCGGGAGATGTATATTGTAGCGTCCCGGAAGAGTTAGTGCTGCAAGGGGTTCTGGGTATTTGTTCTGTTGTGTTTATGTTGTGCTACGGTGCGGATGTTCTCCCAAAATGTGTTTGTCATTCCTGTTTGGTGTGGGTTCACAGTGTGGCGCATATTTGTAACAGTGTTAAAGTTATTTATACAGTCATCTTCAGTGTGACCTGTATGGCTGTTGACCAAGTTGACCTTGTGTGTGTGAAAAGCTGTGGATATTATGTGATTGGGTAGGAATGTAAAGGAAGTGCCTTTAAGGTTTATTGGCGCTCTGTACTTCTCCTACATCCGTGTACACAGCGGCGTTTTATAAAGTCATAAATTTTACTTTTTGAAACAGATACTGGTAATTCTGAAACTGATACCGATAATTTCCAATATTACATTTTAAAGCATTTATCGTCCGATAATATTGGACTGCCAATATTATCGGAAATCCCTACTGAATACACTTGATATCATTACTGCTGATATTTCTATCGACTTGCCTAGCCTTTTTACATTAAAGAGCTCCAGCTTAGCAGTTAGCATTGCTCCTTGTATCCTCCTACGATGAGTAGTTTATCATTGGAGGACAAGGAATAGCTAAGGATGCTAATGTTACATGTAAGAAACTTAACATTATTTTCCGCCATGGAGGCGAGGATTAGTGACTGGTACCCTGAAGAAGTAAATATATATCATTTTAATCATCTGTATTACATGAATGAGGCTTTTAGCAG
The DNA here is from genome assembly GCF_033978795.1 of Nerophis ophidion. Lineage (NCBI taxonomy): Eukaryota > Metazoa > Chordata > Actinopteri > Syngnathiformes > Syngnathidae > Nerophis > Nerophis ophidion. Next base: position 23,601,634 of record NC_084632.1, on the reverse strand, counting down.
CGGTTACTTGGAGTTCATTTACTGTCTGGTTGTTTTCTGTTTTAACATGTTCTATCTACACTTCCGTACTAAAGTAAAAAAGCATTTATTCTTCTGTTGTTTGATACTTCACATAGGTTTTGGGTCACACCATAAATTTGGACATCGATCCGATACAAAGTAGTTACATGGTTTATACATTGATCATATTTAAAGCCCTGACGTGTCGAGGGACATATTTCTTGTGTTCATAAAACAAATCAAAATAAAACAAAACTTTGTGGTGATGAAAAACCTTATATGGCTCTTAGATATGGCTCTTGTAAACAAAAGTGTGGGTTTTGCATGACCTCGATGCAAGATCCACACTTTTGTTTACATTTAGAAGCACTAACTTGCAAATGAATAATTTGGCAACATGTCCTGATTTTTTCCGGGGGTTTTTTGCACTTTAATTGTATATCATTGTAAGATTGTCAGCCTTTTGCAAAACCAACCTTAAAAATAAAGATACATTATTTTAACGATTTATTTTCATTGTGCGATTTATTTTTTAATCCTCCCACAGTGCTTAGTGAAAACATGTTTAGCTATTTCTCGTCCTGCAAGGAGCATACTTGTAAAAAAAAAATAAAAAAAAAAAGAATTTGTCATCATGGAGGCAAAGATTAGTTATTTAGAAGTAACCAACACACTATGGAGAGACGTTAACCGCTAGCTAGCTATAATAATAATAACTTAGATTTATATTGCGCTTTTCTAAACACTCAAATTGCTCACAGAGAAGTGGGACTCAACATTTATTCCCACCTGGTGGTGGTAAGCTACATCTGTAGCCACAGCTGCCCTGGGGTAGACTGACGGAAGCGTGTCTGCCAGTTTGCGACTACGGCCCCTCCGACCACCAACTATCATTCATTCATCATTTATTCACCAGTGTGAGCGGCGCCGCGGGCAAAGGGAGAAGTGTCCTGCCCAAGAACACAACGGCAGCGATTTTTTGCATGTCAATAGGTGGGAAGCGAACCTGCAACCCTCAGGTTTCTGGTCGGCCGCTCTACCTACTACGCCATGCCACTACGCTATGTTTTAGAGCACCGCTTTAGTGTTTAAGGCTTAGGTTTAAAGCAAAAACTTCTTAATCTTAACATTGTTTCTGCCTGCAAATGCTGTTTATGTGTGTTGTTGACTAACATGCGGCGCAACTTGTATGCCAGCATTGTCACCACACATGTCGAAGAAAAAAAAAATTTACCGGTATTTTTCAAAAGCAGTTAATACCGTTTTAAATCATTTGTACTGGTATACTGTACAACTTGAGTACATGTGGTATTTCTGATGATACCAATAACAGATCAGATTTGCACAACCTAAAGCAAATACTTTGTTGAAGCAGCTTTCGTCTTTTTGGGTTGGAGTCAACCCAACATGCTGATTTGACAACATTTGCAACAAGTATGTCAGATTGTAAGGGTTGGTGACAAAGAAGAAGAAGCAGTAAGTACCTGTAGAAAGACCACTTCAGAAGGAACTGGCGTGCCGCCTTAGGGAAGCTGGGGCTGCCCTGGTGGGGCTTGAGGACCTGAGAGACAACGTTGTCTAGCCAGGTGGCCCACTGGTCCAGAGAACTCTGCTGCTGCAGTGTGACTTTAAAGTCCTGCTCCAGACGCTGGACCACGCTTTCATCACACTGACACACCCAGGATGCCTGCTCCTGTTACACGCGCGCACACACGCACACACACACACACACACACACACAAACACAAACACAAACACACACAGTCAACAAGACAGCACTCCAGTGAGCGTTAAACGTCTGAAGGAAGCATCCACAACCTGAACGTTAGCAAAGTCCACCCGGTTGAGGTCGGAGAGCATCTGGTTGATCTGCGAGGTGTTCTGGAGGACGGCGCGCGCAGCCTGGGCCAGGTGGTTGAGGCTGGTGTAACGTCTTAGAGTCTGCGCAAAGGCACTGACCACCGCCACCTACACACAAACACACACCAATTAATATAAGTTAATGCGGGGGCAAACATAGGATCAGAATTTTAGAGGGGCCTGACCCCCAATGAAAATATTTTTTTCAATAAAAAATGTTGTAGCATCACTGTAATGTGGTTATGTTTAATAGATTTGTGAATGACATGCTGAAAACTCACTCCATATATGTGTATATACTCTTTAATTACTTGCATGCACCGGTGATTCTCACCAATACTTTGGCAAACGGCAAGCGGTTACCCAGATTGTGGAGTTTTTAAAAACTCTAATTCTGTTGTGTACATTGAATACAATTACATTAAAGTGCAGTTTGAATTTGCGGTACTGTTAAATAATGTGTACCAACACATAAAACAAGCTTAATTATTATTTCAGGAACAAAATGTTTTTTTATCTACAAACTCAAAAATAATTTCAACAAAAAAGTGTCTCTATGCATAGCTTTTGGCACATATCATATCAGAGGAGTTGAATTTTTCTGATTAAATTAAGGGGTGTGCCGATTTTCCCAGTTGGGACTAATACAGACTCCTGTGAGTGCTTGCAAGTCCGCATTCAGGTCATGATTACTGGTGCGCTGCAACAGATAGTGAAACTGAAGCCTGTCACTAAAGCCGCTGCTCCTTCTAAATGTTCTTTCAACTTCTATGTTAGTTTCAATCATAATTTGTAATTTTATTAATCTGGAGTGCCCTTCGGAGTGGTGTAAGGGGATGAGGCACAACAATGATTAAACATTAATTATGTCATGACGAGCCTGATTTTCGTGCTGTGGAACGGTAGATTGCGAACATATACGGACACATACTTTCACAAAAAAACACGCAAACGTACACAAACACACACATAGGAACACGGTCAATAAAGGTAGATTGTTTTGTGCAGGATTGTACCAAGCTCCATTGCTTGGTACAATCCCAACATCTGCGGTCCTCTCCAAGGTTTCTCGTTGTAGCCCATTGGATTGAGTTTTTCCTAGATGTGGGATCTGAACCGAGGATGTCGTTGTGGCTTGTGCAGCCCTTTGAGACACTAGTGATTTAGGGCTATATAAATAAACTTTGATTTATTGAATGATTGCTTCCCTACTGATTACTACTGCGGTAACTTCTCCTTTGAAAAATACCGGTACCGTTTATGCTGCTGTGCAGCCGTGACTACACACCAAGGCACATGATGTTCAGCGTGTCAAAACGCACACACAAAGGGCATACAAGCAATAACATCGTGGAGAGGAAGAATGTCAAAGAAACATCATTTTTACCGGTTAATAAAGAGGGTGCGTGAAGTGCAATATGAAGGTATTTGTGCTTTGAAACTAACAATAAAGGTGACGCTTTAAACAGGGAGGCGCTGTGCTGCAAGTGTTGCTTTAAAACATGCCTCGCCAAATGTGGCAATTAGTATTACCACATTTGCTTGAAATGTAAGTAAATATTTAAATAATAAGCATTCAGATCTGCACAAGGAGTTATAAAGAGTGACAGATTATAATGTTACATCTTTCCAGCTGTTCGGCTCACATACAGACAGTGGTCAAGGAGCACAGGGGAGACATTCCCTTCAGGGCCGATGTTTTCGTCGGAGTTAACACCCTTCACTTTACCTGGCAATGGGTCTGATAAATTCTGCTTTTGGGTCAGATTGACAAGGCCGCCGAGTCGTGACAATCACTTCATTATTAGTTTTGCAGGCCAGCCACAACCAGACCCATTCATCACTCTACTGTGCTTTCTCTCTCTCTCTCTCTCTCTCTCTCTCTCTCCTCAGCCAACACATTGTTGGCTTAGTGACATTCATGCAAACACACATACGCTACTCTCATGAGTTAACCAGCTCCCCTGTTGCACATGTAGATACGTAGACGCGCACACAACTACTTGGCGTGATGCCAAATATTAGCAGAGCTAAAACCGCCCAATTAGCTTCAACTAATGCAAGTGCAATGACTGAAGTTTGTAACAAATTAAAATTTGTATTTTACTTGTATTGTTATTAAAGCACAGACCGGGATTGGCAACCATAAACCATGAAGCATTTAATATAATGTCAATGAAGCTTTTTATTATTTTCTAACCTAATACTTGATTATGGCAGACTATATGTAACATGGTAAATTGTAAATTGTTTTTTGAATGTAACAAGAAAAGCCCAATGTGTTTAATGCCTTGTATACTTTAACCTTCTAAAATGATTATTTAAGTGCAATAGGAAACATATGTTTCCTATTTAATTTAATGTATTGTAGTTCCCTTTATTTGGAAAAGTTTTGAAAAGTATTAAGATACATTTTGGTAGCGGTACCAAATTATTGGTATCAGGACAGCCCTAATATATATGAATCCATCCATCCATTTCTACCGCTTGCGGGGGTGCTGGAGCCTATCCAAACTGCACTCGGGTGGAAGGCAGGGTACAACCTTGGCAAGACCTAATGTTAACGCCATTACTAAAAACTCATCAAAGGTTAAAAAACATATACGCAAACGCTTTTTGACCCTCAACAGCCACCATAGTATGGGCGGGCTGCCCTACCCATATAAGCTAATAACCGCTAATTAAGTAGCGACAAACACGTAACCTTACAGTAATATTGTTTTCAAATTGGCAACAATTTACAGTCTATTAATTGTTTGAATCAACACTTATTGATTCAAACGAGCTACATGAACAAATTAATTTGTAGCCGTCGTGTAACAATGAAATGACAATTACGAGACATTGCCCTATCTCAGTGTAACCCAGCTCTTTTCATTTAGTGGGCCTGGCCCCCCTGGTTGGGGCACAGTGCAACGCCTGGTGGGCATGTGTGACCCGGGGGGCTTTATCATTATCATACTTTAAACCTTGCGTCAAAAAGCTTTGCACTACAAAACGTGCTTATTGTAGCCATTAATCGTGACTTCCTTATTCAGGTGTACTTGTTACAGTTTTATAATCACATTACACTGTTTATAGTCGTAGTGGCCAAGGGGGGTGCGGGGTCGTGAAAGGTTTTCTTTTTTTGATGGTGGGGGTAACAAAAAATTAAGTTGAAGCACTGTTGTAACAGCGCCCCTCGCGTACCCCGAAGGGGATAAGCGGTAGAAAATGGATGGATGGATGGATGGATGTTGTAACCAGAGAGGAAATTACCAATTATCGTACCAGAGGCTTATCATTATTTAGTCAGCCACAGATTGTGCAAGTTCTCCCACTTAAAATGATGACAGAGGTCTGTAATTTTCATCATAGGTACACTTCAACTGTGAGAGACAGCATGTGAAAAAAAAATCCAGGAATTCACATTGTAGGAAATGTAAAGAATTTATTTGTAAATTATGGTGGAAAATAAGTATTTGGTCAACCATTCAAAGCTCTCACTGATGGAAGAAGGTTTTGGCTCAAAATCTCACAATACATGGCCCCATTCATTCCTTCCTTAGCACGAATCAATCGTCCTGTCCCCTTAGCAGAAAAACAGCCCTAAAGCATGATGTTTCCACCCCCATGCTTAACAGTAGGTATGGTGTTCTTGGGATGCAACTCAGTATTCTTCTTCCTCCAAACACGACGAGTTGAGTTTATACCAAAATGGATACATAGATGATACAGCAGAGGATTGGGAGAATGTCATGTGGTCAGATGAAACCAAAATAGAACTTTTTGGTATAAACTCAACTCGTCGTGTTTGTAGGAAATAGAATACTGAGTTGCATCCCAGGAACATAATACCTACTGTGAAGCATGGGGGTGGAAACATCATACTTTGGGGCTGTTTTTCTGCTAAGGGGACAGGACGATTTATCCGTGTTAAGGAAAGAATGAATGGGGCCATGTATCGTGAGATTTTGAGCCAAAATCTCCTTCCATCAGTGAGAGCTTTGAATGGTTGACCAAATACTTATTTTCCACCATAATTTACAAATAAATTCTTTAAAATGCATACAATGTGAATTCCTGGATTTTTTTTCACATTCTGTCTCTCACATTTGAAGTGTACCTATGATGAAAATTACAGACCTCTGTCATCATTTTAAGTGGAAGAACTTGCACAATCGGTGGCTGACTAAATACTTTTTTTGCCCCACTGTACCTAATGTGACATAGCTCAGGACCCTGTTCTACAGTAAAACATTACCACAGACCATGTATAATTTAGATTATACAGCAGTTTTAACCTTCAAATCAACTAACAGCACTGTTGGAAGCGGTAGAACAGCGCCCTCGCCTGGTTGTGAAGAGGCATGCATGCGTGACAAAGCACTACATCTACAGTAGTGTTTGCTAACAACATTTATGATGTTTTTGGAACCATTAATTATACACAGAAATAAAATAAGACATTTTTGTAAAATAGTAAAAAGCATTGTTTTGGCCGTGTTGCCAGACTTATGACATTTAACAATTTTAAATGTCATAAGTCTGGCAACACGGCCAAAACAATGCTTTTTACTATTTTACAAAAATGTCTTGTTTTATTTCTGTTTGTCTTTCTGTTTTTAATTAAGTTACAGTGTTGGGGGCATTAATGGCTGTTTTAATATTGTTCTATATAAATAAATAAAACCTTGACCTTGCAATGCATTCTAGAAGTATCATTTCCTACACTGACAAAACTCTGTTCAGAAATATAAATATTAGCAACTTATTATAAAATGTTTTACTAGTGCTGTAATTCCAGTGGTATTTTGGGATTGAACACCACTAAAAGGGTCAAAATAAGCTCATGAATTCACACCAGGTACATGCATGGAATTGTTGTGGGGGCAGGTGCTTACGCTGGAACAAAGTGTACCTATCATAAAGATAACTCAAAACATTAGTATCACTATTTTCAATTTATATTGTAATCAATACAAACTCAAAGGTGTACATTTCACACATTTACAGTTTATGTTTTCTGACAAAGATTGGAACATGAGCAACATGACACTAATTATATACCACCACAATAATATTCCTCACCAGACTGTCATGTAGTTTTAACATCTACCTTGAAACTTGTCTTATTTGTATAACAGTAAAACTCGCGTGGCGCAGTGGGGAGAGTGGCCGTGCGCAACCCGAGGGTCCCTGGTTCAAATCCCACCTGGTGCCAACCTCGTCACGTCCGTTGTGTCCTGAGCAAGACACTTCACCCTTGCTCCTGATGGGTGCTGGTTGGCGCCTTGCATGGCAGCTCCCTCCATCAGTGTGTGAATGTGTGTGTGAATGGGTAAATGTGGAAGTAGTGTCAAAGCGCTTTGAGTACCTTGAAGGTAGAAAAGCGCTATACAAGTACAACCCATTTATCATTTATTTAATTATCGGCCTGCCCATCTCTTTCAGAATGGATAGCTCAGTTATTATGACGCTATATGCCACATTAGATATAAAAAAATATTTGATTAGAGAGAGTAATTTTTATACTCAACAAATGAAGAATAAACATGGGTTCCAGCAAAAAGGGTACTTTTCTCATGCTGGGCAAAAGGGCCGGTGTTTGAGCACCACTGGAGTACACATTACTAATTCACACCATGACGAGGATTTTGAAAAATTTATATAAAGTGATTTCTTCACAGCAAACTATTTTTGTATAAATTACTTTTTCTGCACGTTTCCTTTGTTTTCTACCATGTTGATCCCATCCATCCATCTTCTACCGTTTATTCCCTTTTTGGGGTCGCGGGGGGCGCTGGCGCCTATCTCAGCTACAATTGGGCGGAAGGCAGGGTACACCATGGACAAGTCGCCACCTCATCGCAGGGCCAACACAGACAGACAACATTCACACTCACATTCACACACTAGGGCCAATTTAGTGTTGCCAATCAACCTATCCCCAGGTGCATGTCTTTGGAAGTGGGAGGAAGCCGGACTACCCGGAGGGAACCCACGCATTCACGGGGAGAACATGCAAACTCTACACAGAAAGATCCCGAGCCTGGGATTGAACCCAGGACTGCAGGACCTTTGTATTGTGAGGCAGACGCACTAACCCCTCTCCCACCGTGAAGCCCTGTTGATCCCATGTTATGTTTTATTTTTTTAACTTTAAACTAACATGATTAAAAAGTAAATATCATCTTACTCTTATATTTAAGTTGTTATTGGGCCTTTTCCTGAAAGGACTTCCTTCAGTACTTTTGCCAGTTGCATTGTCAGTTTCCCAATGCATATTTTATTGTAGTCGTACAAAAACGTTGAGAACACCACGATGTGTGCTATTTTTTTTTTCAATGGCCTAAAGACAAATAATCATGTTTTATATTCTCTCCTATATGAAATTAAATCCAATCTACAAGTAAGCAGTCTCTTATTGTGTTTTCAGTCACCTTTGTGTGGATGATTTCTTGAGGAAAGCTGGTCATGGCATTAGTCAGCCATCCCTCCAGGCTCTTGGCGAAGTTCCTGATGGCTTGAGTGAGAGTGCCTGAAGGAAAACAGGTGTCCAAAAGTTATATACATTTTAAAAAACTGTAATGCAAAAGCAATTGTGAGATTTGTTTAACATGTACTCAATGATTATTGTTTTTGTGGTACCCCACTGAGAAAATAGGCTCTTTTTATTTAATTAAAGCCATGGCATAATTCCCTGGACACCTCGTTTATGATAAAGCACTGCATTATGATCATTTATTTGTGATTATAGTAAAGATATGTATCAAAGTTACTGCATTAATGGCCAAAAGAAAATCACGTGGATAAGTACATTGAGTTTCGTTTTTCATGAACGGGAATCAATAAACAAAAAAACATTGTTCTATTTGAATTTCATTAAAAAAATTTAAAAAAGGCAATTGAAAAACAAAGAGTTCTCATTTTTTGGTGTTTAAGAACAATAATTAGATAAAACACACATTGATTTAAATTTTTTCATTTTCATACGACAACATATAAAATTCCTAGTAAACAAAAACAGAAACGGAAAAGCTGTTTTTTTATATTGACACCGAAAGCGGAGGTTGTGATGGTGGACTGAAATCTATGGAGAAAAAAACAGTGCGGTGTTTTATCTTGAGAGTCATAAAAACCATATGATTATCAATCAATCAATCAATCAATGTTTATTTATATAGCCCCAAATCACAAATGTCTCAAAGGACTGCACAAATCATTACGACTACAACATCCTCGGAAGAACCCACAAAAGGGCAAGGAAAACTCACACCCAGTGGGCAGGGAGAATTCACATTCAGTGGGACGCCAGCGACAATGCTGACTATGAGAAACCTTGGAGAGGACCTCAGATGTGGGCAACCCCCCCCCTCTAGGGGACCGAAAGCAATGGATGTCGAGCGGGTCTAACATGATACTGTGAAAGTTCAATCCATAGTGGCTCCAAGACAGCAGTGAGAGTCCCGTCCACAGGAAACCATCTCAAGCGGATCAGCAGCGTAGAGATGTCCCCAACCGATACAGGCGAGCGGTCCATCCTGGGTCCCGACGAGCGGTCCATCCTGGGTCTCGACTCTGGACAGTCAGTACTTCATCCATGGTCATCGGACCGGACCCCCTCCACAAGGGAGGGGGGGACATAGGAGAAAGAAAAGAAGCGGCAGATCAACTGGTCTAAAAAGGAGGTCTATTTAAAGGCTAGAGTATACAAATGAGTTTTAAGATGAGACTTAAATGCTTCTACTGAGGTAGACATGGTTTTATATGCAAACTTAACATAGAACGCAATTTTTCCCTACAGGCCAGTAACAGCAACTACCAGTTCCGGTGTGAGAAAACAACTGTTTTTTGTTTTGTTTTTTGTTTCTGCTGACAGTTTAATTTTTATTTGTTGTTGTAATAAATATAAAATGAAAATATAAAAATGTACATTTATTAAGAAAAAAAAAATATTTTTAGATCTAGCTATTGGTTTGGCACAAAAAAAAGTTTTTTGCATTACAAAATAAAATGTAAATAAACCAATAATTTTTTGTTTTTCAATTCCCATTAATGAAACGAAAATTCAATGACCCAAAGATACATGACCAACATCAACACCATGTAAAAGTTTAAGCAAATACTGCAAGAAATCGAGGACTGCCTTAATAGGCTTTGTGCAATTAACATATGCCCATTTTGTTATCAATTCCAAATATTTGACTGACTTTTTTTATAGACTTTTGGACACCCTGTATTTCTAGAAAATACACTGACTGGGAACAGGGCGCAGCACATCCGGGATGAGGATCTCCACCAAGGCCTGGTAGAGAATGTGATCGCAGCTTCTCATCCACAACCGGACTGGTTCATATTTACACAAAGCCACTAGCTTCTCTCTTGGCAGCATGCCGTCCAGTTCGTCATCACTAAGAAATAAATAATCCAGGTATAAATTAATAAATTATATTGGTCATAGTGTCAGATATTGATTGCTTTTATTAACCCAATTAGTTTAAATAAAAAACAGTCTTAGGTTTTACTATTTGTGCTCTGACCTGTTGAGGATGGTGGTGCTTCCCTCACTAGATGGCGGTGTTGAGTACCAAAAAGTCTGCCAGAGTTTTTCGATGTAGTGGAACTGGAGGTTCATGACCACATCCAGAGTAGCCTGCAGGCGGCAGAGGGAGAGGGAAGCGTGGCAGGAGGGAGGGAGGGAGAGCGGGAGGAGTAAAGGGGACAAAACATTGAGAGTGGAACCATGGTAACTAGACACACAACACAGCTCCTACAGGCTGCTCCTGCTCACAGTGGGCCCCCGACTGGTTAGACCGTGAGCCAGCGGGAACACAGCACATCAATCATGGGCAGGATCCAAAAGGTCACGTTTAGGTTTCATCCCCACTTCAAATTTGAGGCTGATTTTGACACATTTCTTTTCCGATGACAGCGTGTTGACCTTGCTTACCCCATGTCACTTTTTTTTCCTGCATTAACGTGTGTGTGTGTGTGTGTGTGTGTGTGTATGTGGTGGTGGTGTGAGGAGGCACAAACAATAAGTACAGAACTTATTGCTGATTTCAGAGCAACCAAAAGTCAGGTTACAAGTGTAACCCAGCAACACAACACATGTACACATCCAAAATTCAACTCATCATAATCCTCTTTTTTTTCTGCTATTTATCACAGCATATCTCGAGTTCCTAATAAATTGGCAAGAGTAAGCAGACTGTGCGAATGTCAACACTATCTCTCTCTCACTACCTCGGAGCGAGCGAGCGAGCGAGCCTGCTGGATCTTTTTACAAAGTGGTGTAAAGCTTCGATCACATGCTATGTTTTTTTTTTGCGTCTGCTTAGCTGTCGCCATGGTAACCTTGTTTATGGTTGCCCCCAGCAACAGGTCAAACACAAAACGCCAAAACAAAAAGGAGAATTCCCCCATCCCCACTGAACAAGCTTGCAGTTTTTTTTGCCTCACAGGGAAAAGAGCATGACTTGTAAATGAAAAAACACACATGATCCCATTCATGGCAGTAGACAGAATATATTAAACTTCTGCACAAACACATTTGTGACAGAATTTTTTTTTAAAGTTGGCAGTGAATGTTTGTGGTGAGGAAAACATTTTCAGCCATAAACAAACCAAACAATCATTCATTAGAAAAGAAGAAGCTTCAGCTAGGCCCTGCGATGAGTTGGGGACTTGTCCAGGGTGTACCCTGCCTTCCGCCCGATTGTAGCTGAGATAGGCGCCAGCGCCCCCCGCGACCCCGAAAGGGAATAAGCGGTAGAAAATGGATGGATGGATGGAAGCTTCAGCTAATGAGATAACAGGTCATCGTTGTCTCACAAGCGAAAGGAACTAAGTCAGCAGTCGGAAGCAAAAAGCGGTGTGAGAGTGACAGAAATGTGCTGGCAGACAAAGACGGGAGCCTGTGTGCCCGTCCACAGACAAGGCAACACAAAAGGCCTGCGAGGGGGCCACCACAAAGACACCAAGATGTCCACCCAGTGCACAGAAAGGTTAATTGGCATGTCTTGAAAGCTGCTTGTGGATGAAAAGACAGCTGGAACAAAGGAAGCATGGGGAGGATGGACAAGGGTTGCCAGTGATAATGCGATAAAGCACTTGGCTGCTTTAATCACACACGCTCCTGTCCGTTAAGCTCCCTGATTGTAATGTTTCTTATTATTCAACTTAGTTCTCATATTCATGGCCTCACAAATCAAGGGAATGACACAATCCAACAAGGTCGGACAAAGCTAATGGACCTGACGGATAGTAGTCAGCCACTAAAGTCGCCAAATAATTCATTTATTAGAAGAAATGTAATCAGCAAATAAAAAAAGTGGTACCTCAACTTGAGAGTTTTTTGAGTGTTCTCTCGCCTAATAGTTATGCTTTAGATTGCAGGCGAGAATTAACAAAATTAACAAGCATTAGTTGGCGTACAAGAAAGCAAGAAGAAGTGGATGTTATTCCATCCATCCATCTATTTTCTACCGCTTATTCCCTTTAGGGTTGCAGGGGGCGCTGGTGCTTATCTCAGTTACAATCGGGCGGAAGGCGGAGTACACCCTGGACAAGTCGCCACCTCATCGCAGGGCCAACACAGATAGATGGACAACATTCACACTCACATTCACACACTAGGGCCAGTTTAGTGTCATTCAAATAATAAAAAGGAATCTTCAAAAACATGGTCAAGTGTGTGGCCAACTTGGCAAAGAAATTTGAGCACCTATTTTCTATTCCCTTTTCAAATGTTTTTTTTGTAACCGTCAATTTATGACGCTTATTGCTTTTTGATGACATTATAGTTAGATAAATGCGACCTGATAGGGGCGAAAGCGTTCACATTGAGGACGCGTTGCATATACCGTATTTTTTGGACTATAAGTCACGTTTTTTTTGTAGTTCGGCCGGGGGTGAGACTTGGCCAAACTATAAAAAAATAAAAATATATATATATTTTTTTTAATTATTAATTTTTTATTTTTTTTTGGTTTGGCCAGGTCTTACCCCCCGCTGGACTGTGGAGAAGACTGCGACTTATAGTCCGAAAAATACGGTATATCCGATTTATTTCCACATACGACAGAGGCCTGGGTTGGATATGAAACATTTTTTCAGCTGTGTTTGCACAGACCTGAAAAAAAATCAGATACAGGTCTCATATGGGCAAAATAAATCGAAATTGACCCGCAGTGTGAACAAGGCCTAAATATCTTAAAAAGGGTTTTGTTGTGTGAAAAACTACAAATACAGGCGAGAAGACCTCAAGTGTTTTGAAAATGCATGGCCAACACCTACCTCGCAGTGGTCTCTGTAGAGCGTCTGCAGCTTCTTGATATCGTTCATACTGATGTGCTCGGGCGGAGGCTGATTGCCCATTTCAGGAGTTGGAAACTCAGGCAAGCTGTGGGATGTGTCTGCGTGAACCACAAAAGCCAGCAGGTCATCACTGACCTTGGTCACTCACATACATGTCTTCATTGAAGTATGTAACAAGTTACATTTATGTTTGCATGTAAATAAAAAATGTCCACTTGTGTACTGACCGATGTACTGCTGATGGTGCTGGCTCTGAGCTGCTACAGATTGCTCCGGAGTGTTGTTGCAGTGGGAACTTACACAGAGGTTGTCGGACATTCCATCCACCTTCTGCAGAGGTTTGAACCTATACACGCACAAGACAGAACAGGATATCGGAGGCACGTCTTACTACAGTGAGACATTTGGGTTAGCTTCAAATATGTAACATCAAACTTTATCAATCAAAGAAAACATAAGAATATATAAGGAGAGGAGGAGCTAGGAATGCTGACCTTTGCTTCTGGTGGACAGGCTGCTGCCTCATGGCCATGTACTGGGTGTCTTCCTGCAGCCGGTTTAGTGGAGAATCTGGCTTTACCCGGATGCCGTAATAATGATACTTTGAGTTTCCCCTAAAGATATAAAGCCAGACAGCATGTCATCAGTGTAATCACTGTCATTAGCCCGCCTCCAATGTCTATAAGCATTATCATACTCCTCACATTGCTAATAGCTACATGATTACAGTTATCACGACCAGAGGGTGAAAGGACAGACTCCAAGTCGTACCTGGTTCCGAGGCGGCGGGTCCTGAGACCCATGAAGACGGAGCGGATAAGCTTGCCAAAGGAGGCTGCATTGACGGGATCGAGTTTCTGTTCCTGGCAATGCCGCAGGTAATGGTTATAGAGGGAGCACCGGGGCAGGCTCACCCCCTCCGCAGTCTCGTAGTTGTCCAGCAGCCACTGGAGCTAAACATATACACAAACAGAATCAGAATCGTTCAATGGAAAATGTCCATTGATCGTCACCTGGCGGACAATGGACAGGAGCAACGAATCTTATCATATCAAAACATGGAAAACACATATTTAAGTGTTTCCTCTATCAAATTAGAGGGGAGCCATGAATATCATATACTATACCATGAATTGCTTAACGTGGACCCCGACTTAAACAAGTTGAAAAACTTATTCGGGTGTTACCATTTAGTGGTCAATTGTACGAAATATGTACTGAACTGTGCAATCTACTAATAAAAGTATCAATCAAAGCCCTGCTTCCTCCAGGAACCTTTTAAGAAAAGACCTACAAATTTGAAGTATACAATTTGAGTAGTTTTCTCCAGAACGTATATGTTTGTGTTATTCTTCAAAAGCAATTTTTATTAATACCTGTATAACTAAATTACTTTGTAGGATTTGAAAAACTTGTCTTAAAGGAGTCATAAATGCAAAGCCCATCTGTTTTTGTGTATATGGGGTCCCCATGAGAACATTTGGCTTCAAATACTATGTTTCCCTATTCCAAATGAGCTGTCTGAGATGTTCCCCTTCTTGTGACGTATGGCAGCATTATCTCTATACATTGTCATGTTTTCTAACTATCTTTAAATGAGTAGGTAATGTATGTTGTACTTTTGAATATATGGAAGGAGTTACCCAAAATTATTGCTGTGTCAGTTCCTACAATTTATGACAACAATGGATACATTAAAGCAGTATGTCTTATAATTCTAGATATATGAAAATTTGTAATAGTATATTTGCATGTAGCATTCTACTCATTATTGATATTATTAACATGTAGGACACGGGCACAGGTAGTGACAGAGTTAGGGTTTACCATACATAGTTTATTTGCACGTCTATCAATGCCCTGAGATAGTTAATTTGTGTTTTGTATTGCATTTAAAATGTCACTTTGTGTCTGCACCTCACTGTTTATAACAATTACTAGATACCTCGGTGTCTGGCCTGACACAGTTCCTTAAAACTACAATAATGGCTGTCTTGGCGTAAAACAGTCTCACTCAGCTGGAGGCTCCAAAACGGCTTGTTTTCAGAGAAGGGTTTGAATACAGGTCTGTAAAGCAACATTCATGCATATTTTCGTCCAAACAACCACAATAATGTAGACCATAAGGAAGTGTAAAATAATCATAATATGAACCGTTCAAAGTTTGTAGGCACAGTTTCGCTAGCAGGTAATCATTTCAGTTTAATACACTGATGAGCTTAAGTTTTGCGCATCATAAAACAACATTTTTCATTAGTGATTTGTCATAGTCCCTCAAGGCGCAGATTGACTGGTGCAGCCCAGCACAATCATTTATTGATCTGCTAAATGTGTCCAAGTACACTCCGTCAAAAAGGGACAGGAAGGACTGTTTCAGGTTCTATCAAAGTGTCTAATTGCCACAAAAGAAATATGTTTGGAAAAATCACACAACAAATCCATGCAGAAATGTAAGTGACAGCAAATAAAAGCAAACGAGGGATGCTTAATACTGGGACATGTATGTGTGCCCGTGGGACAGTGCAATGTTAGTCGCGCTAGCGGTAGGTGGTGTGTTCAATGAGTAGAAACACACTACCTACAGGATAAGCCACAGATTTCTCCCCATCCCTCACAGATTCTGTCCTTTTTAAAGAAAGTTCCAGATAGACTTACATGGCTGTTGAGCAGGCTGCTTTTGTGACTTGCAATTCCTTCAGACTTTTGGAGGTTTTCAATCGCCATTTCAAGCTAAAGAAAGAAGGACCATGCAAAAAAAAAAAAGTTGGACATAGAAGGGGGAGGAGGCAAAAGAGTGAGAAAGGGGGGGAAAAGTCAGAAGTAAGCAGAAGTACATTAAAACACAAAAAATAGATAAAAGGAAATAAGACTGTTAGCAAGCAGCCAGATCATTGCATTTCCATTCAAATCAGTCAGTGTTGCCGCCAAATCCATTATTGCCACAAAACAGCATGCAAATCAAGGAACCTCGAGTGTAGTTAGCTCTGTCAGAAAACTCTAATGTATGCAAATAGGAACTACAAATAAGGGCACAGGTCACGTCAAGCTTAGAGACAATAGACCAGTAATGCCACCCCCCAAGTACCAAAACCTATCCAACAATGCCATGTGGAAAACAGAAACAGGACAAAGACTACATTGACATACAGTATAAATCTATTTTAGGATTTTGTCTTTGATTTGTGAAGCAATCCAGTAGATAAAGCCAGTGACATTTAGTTGCGAAGGAAATCAAGACCAAAAGAAAAGGACGTGCTACTGAAGCCAACTGGAGACATAGAAGAAAAAGAAAAAAAGAAGGAGGCATCGTTCCAACCCCTAAGAATTCTCCCGAGGGCTCTTGGCCAAATGGTAATGAGCCCCAGGGGTTGCTTTCTTTCGTAGGGCCTTCGAGTGCCTGTGAAAACCTCTAAAAAAAACGACAGCGCTAAATTATTTAAACCAGCGTCCTGATTCTACAGGCTCTCCTGGTCCTGGTTCACTGCAGTGCCGGGATGTCCCAACTATGGCTGCTGTAAAGTTTAGGGCATGTCCCTGCCAATGGTGTACGTACTATTTTGCGGCTTGGCTGGTGACACCTGCCAGTTTGGAGACTTTTTTGGTGGGCCTGCTTGATCATTGATACTATAATAGAGGAATGATAGCACCTCGTCAATGCGGTTTTGCAACCTGCTATTTAATCAAATGGTTAAGGGGCAAGAAAACCGTGGCAGCTAGTGTGGACTATCTTTTTGTCACATAACTATTACGCGGTGACACAATGACCATTCCAGTTCTAACTCACTTGGATCATTCTGCAATGGCTCAAAGTGTAGTTCACATAACTACATTTTCTCTAGATGATCATCCCTGTAACAGAAAGAGTACTGCAAGAAAGTAGGATGCTCACCATGGCTGAAGAGGAGCGAGATGAGTGAGATATATGGTTGCGACTTCCCTCCATGTTTCCTCCATGGATCAAATAGGTGCTGCCGCTAGAGATGATATGGCTGCTGCTTACGTCCATGGCAATGCCCACCATGCTATGGGGTGGCACCCCACCACTGGCAGAGGAGACCACCGTGGCAACATGAGCACCACCCGCCTGCGAGTCAAAGTACGATCCCCCACTGCTCTGACCGTACAATTGAACCTCTGGGTTGTAGTAGGCTGTGCGACTGTGAGAAATCATTGTGGTTAGCATGCAGCGAGGACAAATAACAATGTTCCGAAATATAGCAAGAGACTAAATACTACATTATTTGTAAAGAACTACAGTGGTACCTTGTTTTTCGTAGGTAATCAGTTCCAAAATGTTCAGCGAAGACAAGAGTCATTCAAACACAGAAGCAATTTTCCTTTAGTAATATTAATAATATTATTATATAGGTAGCTCTAGCTTTTAAATAGACACCTTTTCAGATACCAGGTGACCACGGATAATTTCTGGAGAAGTAGCAGTCTGGATGATGTGCGAGCTGACCCGAGTTGTGACCCGGGGTGGACCACTCTTTCACTGCGACCGATCACCTTGGAGGTGGGGTCCCTACATCTGCAGTCCCTTCTCAAGGTTTCTTTTTTTTTTGTGAGTTTGTAAAGTCCTTTGAGAAACTTGTTATTAAGGGCTATATAAATACATTTTGATTGATACAGTGACTGATTATCCGTTCTGGACAACCAATTCAATGTGGGAAAACACACTAGATGCAATGTTTGGTCATAAAATAACCTGAGAGGGCATCCGAAAAAAGGCGCAGATTTTTGCCAAACATTTTCAACGAAAACCAAAAACTACGAAAAGTGGGGCGTACGAAAACCGAGGTACCGCTGTAGGTATTATTGGGAGGCTGAATCCTAGCTATGCCACAGCGGCTTTAGAAACCATGATGGCATGACAACACAGATATTAAAGATGAACATCGAGATGGACAGACTTTATTAAAAAGGTAAGGGAAAATTACGTGTGGAATGTACTTTGTAGAACATGTGCGATACTCTTGCAGTAAAGTGAAAGGATGTAAAGATGCTCACATTGTTCCATTAGTGTAAACTGCCTCTCCACCTTCCCCTACATAGTGCACCTGGGATGGATACACATGTTGTGATTGCTGCACCTACAAAGAATGAATGCAAAATAAATTCAGGGCAATTTTAAAATTCAATTTGTTTTGTAGACATATTTTATATAAGATGCATTGCAAACTGACAGGCACAGATTTGTGGATTTAAGGAAAAAGAATAGTATAAATTGCACTATAAGCCGCTACATGTTTCCTACACTTTGAACACTGCAGCTTATTAAACGGTGCTGCTAATTTATGGATTTTTTTTTTTTGCTAACAACCATAATGTGTGTTCAACAAATAGTTTTCATTAAAGACAAGCAAAGACACTAAAAAGGTGTGTTGTTGTTTGTGCTACGGTGCCATCTTTTAGACGAGTTCGCTCACTGCAGTTGTTGCGGGGTGAACATCTGCAGCATTTTCTCTTGTTTAGTGCTTTAAACCAGAAGTACAAGTGTCGTTCCATTTTCTTGTCCTCCACTCTAAGCAACATTTATAATTTTTTTTTTCTTTAATCTCGTTATATGCTAATATAATGACAATAAAGTTCATTCTATTCTATTCTATTACAATATATCTAAAATGTTTCATATTTATTAAACCGTCCCGTGTGACGTTTGTAGAAATGTTTTCATACAAATGTGTACATGCTATTGTAATGTAATGAAGCTAGCGTTGTTAGCATTAGCTAATATGCTAACACTTTTACAAGTGTCTGTGTTAGTAGTATTAACCTACAATGGCATTATTTTTGTATTGTTTGTTTAAAAATTTCCTGAGTAAATTCACCAAAACATCATTGTGGAGTTACGAACTCTTTTTAGCTGATTGGAGAGGTAGCATTTGCAGTTAGTATGTCTATGACGATTACTGCTGTTTTGTTTGATCAGCCGTTTTGTTGCCATGTGACTGACTCCGTCGGGAAACAATTAAGGTATGTAAATAAACATTTACACAATCATTCTGTATTAATAGCTAATTTTACATTGTATATATATGTAGCTTATAGTCTGATGCGGTTATTACTGTATATGGAAACATGTTTTTGTCTTCTATAATTTACTGGGTGCGTCTTATATACACTGCGCTCTATAGCCCGGAAAATATGGTAGTTGGTAGTGTAATGGAAAAGCTCTGTCCATCTTTTTGGGGTTTTGCCCCCATTAAAATACGTATTTTTCTTTTTTTTAAACTCAACTTGGTTGCAGTGGTTAAATATTGTGTTGTAGGCTGTTCCGCCAAAACAATTTCTACCATTTATCTATCACCAAAGTACTTCACACAGAAAAACGTCTTCTCATAGATGGATGAAGCAGCAGTGAATGAAGCAAGTAAAAGCAAATCCATGCAAGCAGCTGTGTTTTATGGTGCCAAAAGCTAAATGCTATCAAGGCAAATTTCATTGCAAACAGCAGGCCCGGGTTATTAAATTTTTCCCCAAATGTACGCTTTCATGATAGCATGCAAAATGACCTCATTTGAAAACCTGTGCAAAATGTGGTACAATGTGTTAGTTTAGTGTCAATAAAAAAGGTGAATGCAATAGAATTGGCATGCCAAGATCCCCCATTCCAGAGACTTGAAACATCCCTTTTGACTCCCAAGAAACAAAGTGGGTACTCAATAAGAAGCAAAAGACACAGTCAGTGGGCCAGGCTCAGCCAGAGAAAGACACTTATCAGCATAGGAAGAACTCAGCTTTAAATCAGCAGCTTTCAGTTACTGATTGACTGCG